>NW_015151341.1:174003-185809 GCF_000732505.1 Cyprinodon variegatus
TGATCTTTGGTTTATTTTCCATTTTATGTTTATTTAAGCAGTCTTTAGTTACTCTCTGTTGCCCCCTTGTGCCCATCTCCTTTCCCCTACCTCCCTTCTAATCTCTTCCATCCACACCTGCTCCATATCAGTTGATTACCCCAGTCTTAGTTCAGTGTCCCATACATACTCTCCCTATGCAGTTCTTCAGTGCTGGTTCCTTGTTGTTTTCTTGCTTCCTCGTCTCTAGTTGGACATGTAATTTTTCCCTGATGTTTGCTGGTTCTTAGTTCTAAGTATTTTTGTGTTTTTGGATGTTTTCCTTAGTTTCTCTTCATTAAACTAATAAGAACTCATCTCTGCATCCCCCATCTCTGCATTTGGATCCTAAAGCAACCCATGTTGACAGTGACAGCCTTTAAGTCATCTATGACAGTGCCGCTTTACTTGTTTCATGCTATGTGGATGTATCTAATGGAAAGTAAACTAGTGTCTTTACATCTACTCTGAAATCACCATCTTTCCCCCTGAAGCAGCCATTGCTGCAGCTCACCTCTGCTAGTTTCTCTAAGCAGGGCTGCTGTGTGAGTGTGAGGTTTATAGGGAAACTAGCTGAACAGTGACTGAGTGAACTTTTCCTGGTCAGAGCAGCAGCAATTCAGAGTAAAATCATTGTCGTTTTTCTCTCTTTTTTTATTTTATTTTTTTAACAATAAAAGATCAATTTTGTTTATAATCCACACAATTACATTGCTCTATCCATGTGGAGAATTTTCTTTGACTTCCACCATTTTTAACCCATTTCTACAGCCTAACTGTGACCCTAAACCTAAGCATTACATGTTCATACCTAATCCTAACCTCATCCTAAATGAATACATACCTTAGTCCTAAAACTCACCTTAAAATAGCATCTGTGTCCATAGCGACCAGGCATTCGTCCCTACTAGAGCACTCGGTCCTCAGATTTCGCCATTATTTATGGAAATTGGTCCCCACAATTTAGGAAATACACACACCGAACAGATGGTTATTTAATATCTTGTTTCATAAATTTTTGTGTGTTCAATAATCTGTTTTTACCATCAGTTGTAGCTTAGTTCTATGCTGAAAAACGGTAAAAAAAAAAGAAAAGAATCTGACTGCTGTAAAGACAATCAAAAAACATGAATTAAGACAAAGCTAATATCATTTTAACTTTTGACTACAGAACATTATTTCTTGTTTCTCTTTCAGGTTTATGGCGTATCATCATCGTCTCTGTGGGTTTAGCAGCTCTTTCTATAACCGTTGTGAGCGTCAACGTTTGGACCAGAACTAAAGGTAAGATAGAAAGAAATAAAACAGTTTTATAATCTGTTGAATCAAAATCCTCATTTCCCTTCTTATTGATTAAACCAGCTGGTATGAATCTCAGAATATTCTTTGATGTGCAAAAAAAAAAAAATGTTTTATTGCATTTGTTCTGTTGGTGATGTAGTCAGAAAATTGAATGTCAGTATTTATATATTTAAATTAATCTGTTTCCATCTTCGCCCATTGTTGGAAACAAAAGGGGAAAGTCTGAAAACAAAGCTTAGCGTTTTCTATTCTGATATTAAAGATTCATAATGAAAAGAGCCAGTGTTGGCATTAGTTGAGATAAGGTGGAAATTGTTTGCAACAACAGCCTGACTCAGGTTATCAAGCAGCCTCTCGGTGAGAGAAACACTTTGCAGGAGCAGCTCTATAGGCTGTCCCTTCCACCTCTCAGGTGCTTCTAGATCTTTACCAACTGAACCCAAACCTGCAGGAAAGAAAAGACAAACATGCAACAAGATCAGAGGCTGATTTCATGAAACCAGGATAAGGGATTAAGTCAGGATTTTCCAGATATCCAGGACTATTTAAGCCTTAAGTTGGTTTCAGGAAAGCAGTAACACATCAGTTACCATGGTGATTTATTCTGAGCATCCAGCCTGCTCCAGACCAGACTGAGAGCCAGACTCAGTCCTGGTTTAATACAGTGACGGCTGGAGGGGTTATAAATTCAAAATAGATGTTTACCAAAAACCAATCAAACGTATACTAAGTTATCACACCAGTATATTTATATGAATGCCAACAACAAAAACATTCTAAAAACACTTTGTAGAAACAAAACATAATTTCATGTACATCTTGCCCTTCTGAGGCTTTGTGAAGGGACATCTGTATTTTGCATGGTCCAATATTGTGTCAAAAACCTAAAACAAATAATGTACTAGTTTAATAATCAAGACGCTATTAGTCAGCTTTATATTTTCTTTTAATATATAAAAAGTATTTTCTGACATTTTGCCTATTTAAGAGAAATTAAAAAACACCTAGGAAAAAGTAAACTATATTATATTATTTTCCATGTAAATCCCAGTTTGTTCATTTGTCTTTGCCTTTTTTTTTTCTTTTTTTAAAGTGCTTTAAACCAGTCCTAGCTGTTTGAAAAATGGAGGTAGGAAAAGCCCAATAAAGCGTTGGCCTCGCTGCAGACAGTTAGCCAATCGTTCCACTTTCAAATATGAATGTCCACCCCTCAGATTGAAAATCTTTTCTTGAGTATTTTTTTCCCTGTTGTTGCATTTCCTCAGTAAAAATCACATTTCTATATTGCTTAACTCTCAGGTTCAGAGTAATGAAGAGAAATATGACAATGGAACAGTGACTCACAGCTGGATGAATGCTTACTCCTCTGCTGCTGCAGCCTCTGATGAACCCAGAAAACTCTTTGCCACATTTACCACTTTGTTGTTTCTTTTTAAATAATACTTTCTAGTGCTTCAAATTTTTTCATTTTGACTAAATGTTATTTTTTTTGTTATTCGAGATTAGAAAAAATTAATTGTGATATTTATATATTATATTGTGATATATGTGATTTATTTCTTTTTTTTGCCTAGAGTAGACAACAATCCCCAAAACTTCAATGAAAAATATCTAAATGCTGATGAGTGGACAATAACACAGAGAAAAACAGGGCTTAACTGTTTTGAAGATCATGGCATATTCATACCAATAAGAAGTGCAAATACTTTGTTGTAATGGTTTTCATAATATATGAAAAAAGCATGTTTCCAAATATTGAAATAAATGTTTAAAAATAATTTTAAAAGAATGGTTGAATGTAAGACACTGGACATGACAGGGACGTGTCCTGGAAAGACTTATTAACATCACTAATGTTCTTGTTTTTTACTTGGAGTACTTTTTTCTGGAGACTTATTGTTAGATATTTTGTTAGTTTTTTTTTTTGTTACTCTGTACTTTCACTCTGTACTTCGCAATTTTCCTTCTGTTTCCAGGAGAACGTGTCGGGCTGTGAAATAGAAAATGGGAGATATATGTAAATATTTCATACATATAGCTGTAATGTAGTCTACTATCTTTGTGTATCTATGACTTTTTAAACACATTTTTTTCATCCAATATTTTACCTGTATGTTTTCAATTGATTTATCACCTTTTATTATTATTTTACACCTGGGGTTGTTCTGAATTTTATTTAGGAAAGTAAAGGGTTATATTCCCATTTAAACCAGGTAATTTTTTAAGTGTAAAAACAAATAAACTGTTTTTATTGAAACCGTAATTTTAGGTCAGGATAACCATCTGCTCACTGATCATTTGACTTTTTAAACGTTTTATATTTTTGTAAAATTAGATACTTTATGTTACCACAACCAAAAAGAAAAAGATAATTAATCTAGAATTATAGTTGTAAAAACATAATTTATCTGACAGGATTCATCTCAAGCTTATTTTCTAACCCTATCTATTACACTCTCTCACTCTGATGTATGGAAGCCCTGAAATTCAAGACAAAAAAAATTTGAAAAAGAAAAAAGGTTTTTAGTTTAAAGTTTTGTTTTTTATTTTTCTGCTCTGAAAGGCAAGAGGAAAAGAAAACAAAAAAAATAAAGGCAAAGTTTTCTGTTTGTTCTTGTAATACTTTATTATGCCACTAGAGGCACTGACGTAATAAAACAGTCACTGTTGGCTGTGTTCTTCAACTGCACAGTCAAAGAGGCCTGGGTTTTAAGAATTAATGTCCCAAATGTAAAATTAATTTTTTTTTTTTTACAGTTCAGTCCTGTGGCCAAAAAATGAGGATGAAATAATGTCCCGGGGGAATTTTCAAAATTGTCCGGGATTTTGGTCGACTACAATGTGGGTAGTCGAAAAACGCCGGGCATTCAAACTAAGCTGTCAGCTCCCGGTCTGGTCTGGGAACCCTGGTGGATGGGGGTAGGGAGCCAGCGGGGGACGGAGCAACCAAACCCAACCTGGTGACGGTAGCCTGGACACAGGTGGCCTCGTGCTATCCCCCTCCTGCCTTACCGGCCCCCAGACCCCCTCCTCTGTTTCAGGAAGGGCGGCTCATTGCTCTCTGTTAAGGTTCAGAATTGTGAGATTTGCAGAGAAAGGAGGTGTCGATGGGGCTGAACTTCTCTGTACATCCATTTCACCCACTGAACTATCGTTATTCATCTATGACAAGGTAAACTCGATTTTGCATTTGATGACCCCTTTAATACATCAGATAGGATAACCTGTAAACTGAACTAAAGTTAAGTTGAAGGAGGATAAACCTGGTTTTCAGTTTTCAAGCTACCCAGTGTAATGTCACCAGGATTGTCACCATGTCCACACTATAGACCCCCAACCTGTCCAAAGGATGTCTATTGATCACAATAATTCTTGGCGATACTGAACTCAGAACCTCTCACCCTTGTATCTAAATTCTTGGTTCCATTTGTAAAAATGTAAAGATTTAAGTTTTTTTTTTTTTTTTTTTTGTGGGGGGGGTTATTGACTCTATGACAGAAATTGGTACAATAGTTTGACATAATTTGTTTTCTCTTCAACTCTTACTGTATTTCCTAAATATCCGCCTTAAAGCTTTACTGGGAATGTTTCAAAACACCACAGCATCTCTTCAAAGTTTGCTCTTGGATCACATCAGGTTCAGTCAGGAGAAGATCAGCAGCACGAACAATTTTTTATTTTTTCCAATGTTTGTAAAGGACTACAGTTTAAAATTAAAGTTACATTAAATATTTTACCATCATACACTGCAGTACTGTAATATACAGTTTTTAACATTTTAGAAATGTACAACAGGCTGAAGCTGCACCCATAGTTTGAGGAGGTTGGGTTTGTGTGGGTGTGTTTGTTGTACTGGGAAATATCCCCACCTGCCATTCCTTCAAAAACTTTTATACCACGCCGCATTTTTTGCCATCCTCTTGCACATTGAGTCATTTTATGTTTGATTTATTTTGTCATTTTGTATACACAAGTGTATACAAAATTATATCTTGTTTAAAACACCGACAATTTAATTTTTTTAAGTGCAGCCTTGAAAACAGTAATAAATACATAAAGAAATTGTAATATAAACATAAGACTGTATATTTACAGTTCTAACAATGATTTTTTTTTTTTATATAAATTAACCCATTTTACACAACATTCAGCAGCCTAATGGCAGTGGGGAAGAAACTGTTATGGAAGCTGCTGGACCTGCATCAGATGCCTCAAAGTCTCTTCCCAGAGGGCAGCAGGGAGAACAGTCCATGGTGGGGGTGTGAGGGGTCATTGATAATGTTACAGGCTCGGGACATGCAACGCTGAGATAAAATGTCTTAAATGGAGGGAAGAGGAGTCCTGATTATCTTCTCTGCTGTTCTTACTACTCTTCTCACCTTCTTCCAGTCTGAGACGCTGCAGCCTCCACACCACACAGTGAGACAGCTGGTCAGAATGCTCTCTATGGTGCTTCTGTAGAAAGTGATGAGGATGGGTGGGCTCTCCTCATCTTCTGCAAGAAGTACACGTGCTTTTGTGCCCTTTTGATCAGTGAGGTGGTGTTTACATTCCAGGTGAGGGTGTCTGTGATGTGCACCCCCAGGAATTTGTTGCTGTTGACAGCTGAGCTGTTGATGACCAGTGGAACATGGTTAGGCCGGTTTTTCCTGAAGTCCAAGATGATCTCCTTTGTCTTCTCCACAATCAGGATCGGGCTGTTATCTTTGCACCAGTCCACCAGCTGCTCCACCTCCTCTCTGTATTTCTGGTCGTTGTCATCACTGATGAGGCCCACCAAAGTGGTGTCGTCTGCAAACTTTACGATGTGATTGGTGGTGAAACTGGGGACGTAGTCATGTGTCATCTTGGTGAACAGCAGGGGGCTATGGATGGATGGATGGATGGATGGATGGATGACAACCCAAACAGACAGGATTTCAGAATTAGACATCCCCAGTTATTAATTTCATACATTCACCAGATCTGAACGCCCTGTTAAAAAACGTAACCCCCATGAGTAGAGGAAAAGCAGCCTGATAATATTCAAACGCTTCAGATCCTGTTCTCCCATGTTAAGAAGAGGGGAACCCCATCTGCAGGGTTTAGAAGCCCATCAGATACCGTCCCCCCCATGTTAGGCAGAGGGAATAGGTGGTTTTGAAATGTTTAACCGACAGCACACTCAGAGGCATGGATAAAGTTTAACAGTTTATTGAAATGGGAGAGCTCAGAGAGACAAAACAGTATTTTTCTCAGCCAGGGACATATCTGGTGGTCTGGTGAACCAGAAGCAGAATCACTAGGAGATCACAGTGGTGAGTTCAAGGTCCATAGGAAATTACTGGTCGATACAGAAAAGTCTTTTGATCAGAACTCGCTGTAGTGGTTAGCGGTTGCTCCTTGGTTCCTGTTTGTGGGGGGCTTGTTCTCAATAGGTGATTACTTGCTGGAGGGCGGACAGGTAGACTTAAGATGGTCCAGAGGAGTAGCGGAGCAAACTGTCATTAGCATTCCTGAAGTGGACGGCGACCTGATCAGGTGAATTGTTACTTTTCCTCAGAGAGACGAACGAAATCCTTCCAAGGCTTGAAGGTCCAGGCTTATCCAGAGGATTTGGGGATTATTCCAATACTGGCAAACACTCTGGCGTCGAGGTGGTGACAGTCTGCTGCTCAAATACTCCTCTGGTAATGACCAAACGTGTCGCAGGTGTGGGTGGTAACCAAGAAAAGGCCCTCCAGGCCAATAGAGGAACAACGGCACCATCTGGTGGATGCACGGGGACACTGAAAAGAGAACACAAAACAAGCCCCACAAACTGGAACCCTAACATAAACATCACCATTGATTCAAGTTTCTCCTTATCTAGCTACTCGCCCGAGCGCAGCACCTCATTAAAGCATCAAAAAGAAAAGTGGATGGGTTTTACTTTGAGACAGAGGAAGGGGACACACAATTTCGGCCTCAGCCCGATGCCGGGTCCGTCTCACCGGGGGTCCGTTCTCAGAGGAGTTTTAAGTCAGTTTGATGCTACAGCAGTGGAACTTGGTAGGCTTTTAGGTCGAGGAAGGTTTACTTACGGCTATCAAAGCAGAAGCGTCCTCCTGCCGATAGGTTGTGATGTCCATAGCGAGGTCTTCACAAAGGGAGAAAAATCCACACAGCGTTCAGCTCCGGATTTCCCCATCTCACCCAGTTCAGCGGGCGCTATGCATGATGGGACACTGCGATCCGTGACTTTCGGTGCAGGAAAACGAAAGCTACTTCCAGTTAGCTTTCTTTTAGCATTTCACGTGAAACGGGCCTCTCCTTACAGGTGTTGAAACCCAGCGGGAAGAGAGACCGATTGATCTTGCGCTATGATTTTTCAACCCTGAATGACGTAGGGGTATTTCCTGTTGAGGTTTCAGCCTTCTTATCAGCTGATTGGTCCATGCGTGAGCTGACTGTCCCTTTTGGCTGGAATTTTCCAGAAGTCTGAGGAGCATCCTTTGTTCTCTTTGTGCAAAGGGAAGGGGGGTGGTTTGAAATGGTTCCTCAAATTGATTTGACTCCATTGTGGCAATATATCCTAAAAGATATATACATGTAAAAATGGAAGGATTTGAGTTTATATGTTTTTTGGGGGGGTCGTTGAGGTCCAATGTCAAGCTATGTTAATTCATGCATCACACTTCCTGTCTAACCAAGCAGACACTTTTGTTTTCAATTAAAACCAACTCTCAGTGAAATGCAAATTCTTTTACAGTAAATTTACAATCTCAACTAAATATTGATCTATGAAGAACATAGTAGTCTCTCTGCAGCAGATGTATGTTTTACTTTGTTTAGAAACAGGTCTTTCTAATTTTCTACAGTAATGTTTTTCAGAGTGCTGTAAATGAAATATTTAATACAGGAGTGATGAAGCAGAGGGGACAAAAAATATTTTCTTAACAAGTTTGGGACTTTTTGTGTTTCATTTCCCCTTTAATTCCCAGAGGTAAACCCATATAGAGTTACTGTGAAGAACTAAAGAGTCTGAGGTCATTTAACACATTAAATATGTGAAGGAGGTGGAAAGAGGAACTTGACTTTTATACATTTATACATGAAACTAATCGTCACGCATTTGTCATCTTGTTTTTTTAACACCTGTTTACTATTAAAAACCTGAATGATCCCATGTCTTATAAGTGGTTACTTATTTTGTTGTTTAATTTTGAATGTTCATTTTTGTAATCCTTCAAACTTTTAACTGGTCTGTATAATCAGTTCTGGTTTAATATTCTGCTGGGACCTCTGACATAAAGCATAATCTGCATTTAGTAAAAAAAAAAAAAAAACAACCCTCAGTTGACTTAAGGAAGTGACATCATGTGAGTCAGAGGAAGTAGATGCTCCATCTCTCTACCAGAGTCAGTTGATGGAAGACTGAGAACAAGAGACGATCAACGGCTGAATTCAGCTGGATTACAATGTTTTTCTTATTGATGCTAACCTTTACAGGTAAGAATATAGTTAGATCTGTTTATTGCAGAGGATCATTGATCCCTGATGCCATCAAAGACTTTCACTAATCAGTAGTTAATGAAAGAAAGTTTTTGAATTTGAGAATTAAAATCTTTTTAAACATAAAGGCAACTTTCTGTAAGTAAATTATTGTGACAATAACCAAACAAACCTCACATCCCTGATTTCCTTTCTGTCGTCTCCTCAGCAGCAGCAGCTGGAGAAAGATCTTACTTTGTTGTCAGAGACGGAGAAGAAGTCACTCTGCCTGCTGAATGCTGCAGAAACTTGATGGATTCCTGTAATAAAAATACCTGGATATTCAGTGGTCAAAGAAATACAAATATAACAGAGATGCTGTTTGAAGATGGGAAGATTCATGAAGATGTTAGAACTAAATCAGACAGACTGAATGTTACAGCAGACTCTTCTCTGGTTATAAAGAATGTCTCAGTGGAGGATGCTGGTCTTTATGTCTGCAGAGATATTAAATCAACAGGACAAGAAGGACCAGACTCTTCTGTCCATCTGTCTGTTGTTACCAGTGAGTATATCATTGTTTCCCTTTCAGAACAACAAATTGATGTGATATAATAATGACTGAAATGATGAAACCTGTTTTAATGTTGTGTTACTGTCATAATGTCTCCATCTCCATCAGTTTCTGAACAGAAGAACAGAGATGAAACCATCCTGAGCTGCTCTGTGTCTACATTTGATGGATGCTCACACACAGTGAAGTGGTTCTATGATAACAAGGATGCTGAAAGTATCAAAGCCTTAAATCCATCTCAGTCTGTCTGTTCAGCCAGTGTGAGCTTCCCAGCATCTCATCCTGTTTATTCATCCAAGAGTTATGAGGCGTTCAGGTGTCGAGTTAAAGCTGAGAGAGGAAAGATTGAGGAGTTTAACTTCAGGATTTTCCCTCTGAAAGATGAAGCAGGTGAGAATAAGATGAGTTGTTTATCATATTTTCCTTCTCTATTTGGATATACAGCTCCTCCTGAAATATGCTTAATGAAAAGAGTTAAGTTTTAAAAAATTTTGAAATCTAGAACAGTTGTAAGTTGCACCTGTAGCCTGTAGTGTTGGGGGGGTTATGCCTTCTGAAAGGGTAACAAACTGGTCAGTTGTCCTGGGCCAAGGGTGGAGATGTATGATTATCAACTGCAGTAGTTGGAGGTATCCCCATAACTGTTGTGACAATGACATTATGGGTTTATTTCTTTAATTGAGAGTATCAAGGCATCTATTTAGGTGAAATCATCTGGCAGCAGGTGAAGATGAAATCAAAAAACATTGTTCTAACAGAACATCATCTCATGGGGTCCCTCCTCACGTTGATTTTTTTCTTCCTTTTAACAGTAAA
Source organism: Cyprinodon variegatus (assembly GCF_000732505.1). Lineage (NCBI taxonomy): Eukaryota > Metazoa > Chordata > Actinopteri > Cyprinodontiformes > Cyprinodontidae > Cyprinodon > Cyprinodon variegatus. The sequence continues at coordinate 184,166 of NW_015151341.1, forward strand.
TACTATGTGGCCTTTTGAAGGTGCTTTGAATGTTATCATCCCAGTAAATGGTCGTTAATAGTGGTTATCAGTGCCTTGGAATGGCTTCAGATGATGCTGGTAGGTTCAGCAGGTTGCTATCAATGAGTGCATCCTAAACCCCTTTGCCGCTTGCCTATGCGCTAAAGCTCGCCTACACTTGTTGCTTGCGTCAGACTGATCTAGATTTCTCCGATAGTTGACTCGGTGTGGAAGATCTGTAATCCCTCCTCTCTTTGCAGCAAAGCCATTTTGTGAGTTTCATAAGTTAAGATACGTCCACATTGTAGTTCAACCCCCCCGTTTTGGTCACGTGATAAGGTCCACCATTTGGTGACCCATCAGCCTAGTGATTTTCCAGCTTGTTGCTCCACCTCCCTTGACCGCATGGTAGGGGGATCACCCTCTTGATTTTCTTTGATGATTCTGGATTGTAGGAGCCTTCCCTCTTTATCCAACTAGGCTAGATGAATGTAGTTTTGCTGAGGTGATACAATGCTATATTGTTTATACATCTGTAAACATTAAGCATTGTAAGCTGAATGAATTCACATTGTTTTAAACGCATCTCTCATCGCTTATCATATCTGCTGCCCTTTTGAATGGACATTAATGGATGTATTGACATCTGACCTCCGTTGGACTCTCCCCATAAACCATCTAAATGGACTCTTAGACACATTTTCCCCTCTTTCCAAATTTTTCATTTAGTCTACTTCATGTTTTATTTTCTAGTATGTAGTGTGTGCATAGATGTTAGATTTCTGTAATCCTGGATTGTTAGAAATAAAGACATCATTTTATCTTGTAGTTTGTATTTATTGTACAGTTAGTGGCTTATCACTCAGGCCAGATTCTCCCTCCTGGTTGGTAATTAATAGCTCTGCTGATGGCCTAGCCTAAGTCACTAAATTGGTCGGAATAACTGGATTTTAACAGCTGGTCCTCTTCTTTTACAGAGTAAATAAATGTCAGTTTGCAGCCACTTCAGATATTATCATACCAATAAATGGCCATTATTAGCAGTAATCAGTCTCATTGAATGGCTTCAGATTGTGCCAGTAAACTCGGAAGGTTATGACTGAATTAACCATAATCCTAACGCTAAGGTAGTTCCTCCACCCCCCCTGCACAATTATGTATGTGTAATCTGAGAATAATTTCAATAGTTCTTTATGTACTGTAAAAGTAAATATATCAAAATTATCCACGTCGCCCATATTAAACAAACCAAAGTGTTGGGTTCAAAAATGTAGGTTTGTCCACACAGGAAAGAGATTCAACAGCTCCTGGAGGAGTGGAAAGAGCCCAACCCAACTTTCAACTCTTTCCCCGACCCCCCTCCTGCATTCGTCTTTTATTAACAGAACACAACACATGGTAACAAAACAGTATTTTTCTGACAGAACAATTGATCAGGTCATAAGACAGGATGCTCCACCAGCGGTAATCACAAGGCAGGGTGGTCTTCTGACTGAATCACAAGACAGAGTGGAGCATCTCCTTGCTCCAATGTTTCATAAGCACACACACATTAATTTTATAATCATCATTGAATAAACCTGACACAAAGTCTCACAAATCTCATATCTCATAAATCCTGTCAGAGTTGTAGAATCCTCTCCC
>NW_015151341.1:187652-189129 GCF_000732505.1 Cyprinodon variegatus
GATGTTAATTCCTTATCTGCAGATTTTTATTTTTATAGATCAACTAGATGGCTTTTGATTTAATAGAAAATTATGAATCAGTGAATAAGGATTGGACTTAGATTTGGACCAGAACACACTGGACACTGGACATGACAGAGACAACCTTCCACATCAATGCCCTTTTCACCATGCCTCTCCTACACTTTTTACATTTTGATCATTGCTGCACATTATAAATGTAAATGTTTATTTCACGGCTACGCTGCTCATTAACTGTCGAAAAGATGAATTGTATCAAAACTTCATTTTGTATAAATTCTGTCTAAAAAAAAAAAAAAAATTAAAAAAAGGTTTGTCTAAGCCTACGTAGTAGAGAACTATTTCTATCCGCTCTCCCAACAGTACTCCCTTCCAGGATCTCCAGCCTACCTTTTTGCAACCTCACCTCATAGAACTGTAAGATTACTTTGACTCCACCTTCTATAATCTGCCTCATCAAAGCCTCCCCTCTCAGACATCAATGAGCCTCTTAAACTCTTAAGCCATGTTTATACTCAGAAACCAGGTCGTCTGCGTGTGTCGCAGTTAACACAGACACTCTGGTGCACCTCCCCAAAATTGTAGATGACTGCAGACAGTACCACAGATAGCGTTGCAGGAAGGAGAGAAAGAAGAGATCTGATTGGTCAATTCTACATCCGCTCTACTCTATGCGTATATGCTGTTTGGTATCTAATTGCAGAAACTCTGGCTGTAGTGCCGTTCACAACGCCTTCACACCTCGGACACTATCCCACAAAATTCAATTTTCGTTATATTGAGTTACTGTAAATAGTCCTTCCATCCGGAGAGTAGTCAATGCCTTATGTATTCAGAAAAAGGAGCAAAAATAATCAGGTGTGTGAGAGCTGCAAGCCCAGAAAATCTCTGACCAATCGTTGCAATTCAGTCAAAATGGAGAAAAACAATCAGATGCCTTCATCTCTGCCTTTTCCTCTGTTTGCACACTAAGGTTTGGCTGTTGCCAGAAATATTCACAACACCCCTTCCTAAAACTTGTATGGTTATTATTGCTAAACTTAACATGCTACCTTGACATATTTTACTTACAGGTGAATGAGACATGAGGTAGTTAGGCTGCATTCCAACATATATTGAAAGTAATGGTGAAGTCAGCTCCCAACTTCTTTTCCGAGTTTTGCTGTGAGTTCAGGTTTACCTCCATTCAAAGCCAAGTTTGACTGGCTTTGAATAGAGGAGAAAGGAGAAGAAGGCGGGCCACTTCCAAATCTTGCTAGCTCTCCAACTTTACCAGCTTGTCATGATCGAGGTGTTTGTATGGAGGACCCAAACGCAGAGACCAGTAGGCAGAGGTGAATAAAACAGAACCAGGGGCAGGAATCAGAGTCCAACAGAAAAACAGCAAACGAACCTGAACCAAGGAGACATCAGAGGTAAATCAAACTAGAATCCAGGGGGAGACGAGACAGGGCAG
>NW_015151341.1:190549-191771 GCF_000732505.1 Cyprinodon variegatus
CAGGTGCTTGGCAGGACAGAGAAACAGAGCAAGGGAGGACACAAGAGGGAAGCAGAGGACAACAAATGGATAACTAAGGAAAACAGGAACAATCAGACCAGGACCCTGACAGTACCCCCCACTTAAGGACGGATCCCAGACGCCCTAAAATGTCCAGAAACTGAAAACAACCCACCCAGGGTGGGCGGAGGGGGAACCAGGGTTGACGAGGGCAACGAAGTCTCTGGAGGCCGGCCGTGGGGCCGGAGCTGAGAGGGCCGCTCTGGAGGCCGGCCGTGGGGCCGGAGCTGAGAGGGACGCTCTGGAGGCCGGCCGTGGGGCCGGAGCTGAGAGAGACGCTCTGGAGTCCGGCGTCTCCAATGCTGCAGGAACCTAGGAGGAGGAAGCCGTCTCCGCCTCAGCAGGATGCACCGAGGAGGACGGCGCCTCCGCTTCAGCAGGATGCACCGAGGAGGACGGCGCCTCCGCTTCAGCAGGATGCACCGAGGAGGACGCCGCCTCCGCTTCAGCAGGATGCACCGAGGAGGACGCCGCCTCCGCTTCAGCAGGATGCGCCGAGGAGGACGCCGCCTCCGCTTCAGCAGGATGCACCGAGGAGGACGCCGCCTCCGCTTCTGCTGCTCTATTGCTCTGCAATAGGCTCAGACAGGGCCGCGGACTGCGGCTCAGGAGCAGACCCAGAGATAACCGCCGACTGCAGTTCAAGAACAGGCTTGGACTGGACCGCCCATTGCGGCTCAGGAACAGGAACTGAGGAGACCACCGACTGTGGCTCCGGATCAGAAGGTCCATGTCCTTCCTAATTGCCAGAACCATTTGGACACCAATATTTATGGCGACTACGGACACCGTTCTGCTGTGGCCTAAGTGTCCTTAATGTTTTGAGGAATTTGGATCAAGTTTGGGTTAACAAAAAAAACTGATGCGTTAATCACTTTAAATGAAGGAGGGCACCAGTTAGATGGGTTGAGACACAAAATCAATGTGCATTACATTTTAAAATAAGTTTAATGCAGCTGCAGTTAAAAGTGAAGAACATATAAAAAAGTAAAAGAAAAATCAGAGAAAAAAAAAAAGTTTTCTGAGCAATCTCTCAGTTACAGCTGCTGTGCAAAACACAAAATTGATTTAGTAGTATGTCATCAGTACAGGGACCATAACAGGGGCAAGCACCAGTTCTAACAGAGCACTGGTCCCTGTTGGCCCCTGACTAGAACCGCCG
>NW_015151341.1:193148-194304 GCF_000732505.1 Cyprinodon variegatus
ATCTCCAGTCGATTTATCCCCAACCTGTCTTAAGCTCTAATGCGATCTACCTGCTCACACTCTACATCTAAAAACCATGTCAGATTCAGCTCCTCAGTGAGTTGGCGCTACAGTAACTATGACTCGTCTATCCAGAAGCCAATGGGTAGAGGAGGAAAAAGACGGATATGTCGAGGCGTCCTGTTAAATATGAGGCTCACTAAAGTGAAACACGCTGCCTTGGCAATTTGTGCAATTTTGTGTGCTGAAGCCCCAGAGGGGAAAGACAACATGGCTGACCAACCTAGGCTACTATGGGATGTCAATGTTATAGAAATAACTCAATTTAACTCACATCCCCACCTTGCCTCTATGTTTTTATCTGAGAGGAAGAAGAGAAGGAAACCTTGTTTGCGCATGTGCACTGCACGATTTGCCCACAACCACCTTAAGATGGCCGACTGACTTTCAAACATGTTTGATTTTTTTTCCTGACCTTACGATTCCTGTTCCGGAAGTGGTCGTGAGAGGCTGATTGCCCCTCGTTAACCCCTGTACTCTACACAATGCAGGAAGCACGATCAGGCTAAAAGTCGGCCAGATCGAAAAATTCTCGCTTGACTGGAGAATCAGCTCGAAAAGGGCAAAAAAGTTGTACATGGATGCCCGGTTTAACTCTATTTCCCTAATCTCATCCTAAAACCTTTACTGGGAATGTTTCAACACACCACATCATATCCTCAAAGTTTGCTCTTGGATCACATCAGGTTCCTTCAGGAGAGGAGCCCTTGCAGACCCACTGGCCTTACAGCAATAATCTATCACTGACTTAACCAAAGCTTTATATAGTAGGGTGACCAAATGTCCTCTTTTTCCCGGACATGTCCTACTTTTCCTACCTAAAATCGTCCGGGATTTTGGTCGACTAATGTGCAGCAGAACCAACCTATGAGCTTCGGGGCTGGTCCGGGAACTCCGGCGGACGGGGGGATGGAGCCAGTGTGGGACGGAGCGACTGAACCTGACCCGGTGACGGTAGCTGCGGCCCAATACCGCAGTCCAGTAAGGCAGGCAGGTGGAAGCATACCGTCACTAAGGCGGGTTCTGCATTCCATCCCCAGGTGGCTCCGGACCCGGACCTGCCCCGGAGCTGATGGCTCGGTTCGAATGCCCGGTC
>NW_015151341.1:196339-200628 GCF_000732505.1 Cyprinodon variegatus
TTCTCTGTGAAACCAAGTCCCGGACCAGTACCAGAACCAGTGCTTTGTTTACTCAGTGTGTGCCTTTCTTTAATAAACTGTTAAACTTTTACTCCGTTTCCTGTGGTGTTCTGCGTGTGGGTTTAATCACAGAGACCCATCATGACATCTGCGTAAATCTATCAATGAAATAAATGCAAACTCTTTTAAATCCACAGTCTCAAATATTCTATGATTAACACAGTAGTCTCTCTGCAGCAGCTGCATGTTTTACTTTTACTTTTACTTTTTTTTTAACAGGTCATGCTAACTTCCTGCCCCAAATATTTCCACTAAGAGAATTTTCCACATGATGGCGCTATTAAATCTCTCTGAACACCTATTAACACAGTAAAGTTTTTCAGAGTGCTGGAAATGAAATATTTAATACAGGAGTGATGAAGCAGAAGGGAACAAAAAAGAAATTTGAACAAGTTTAGGACTTTTTGTGTAAGGTTAAACTCTATTCGGCTTTTACGCATATAAACATTCAGCTACTCAGTGCGTTAACCACCGAACATTTCCGCTTTAGTTCTCAGAAGTAAACCCATATAGAGGTACTGTGAAGAACTAATGAGTCTGAGGTCATTTAACACATCTTAACTATGTGAAGGAGATGGAAAGAGGAACTAATTGTCACGCATTTGTCATCCACACCTCTTTACTATTAAAAACCTGAACGATCTTTATTCTAAAGTGCTCACTTATTTTGCTGTTTAATTTTGAATGTTAATTTTTATAATTCTTCAACCTTTTAACTGTTCTGTATAATCAGTTCTGGTGTGACCTCTGAGGACATAAAGCATAATCCGTATTTAGTAAAAAATAAAAAATAAAAAAATTCCTTACCCTCAAGTCAGCTTGAGGAAGTGACATCATGTGAGTCAGAGGAAGTAGATGCTCCATCTCTCTACCAGAGTCAGCCGCTGGAAGACCGAGAACAAGAGACGATCGATGGCTGAATTCAGCTGGATTACAATGTTTTTCCTATTGATGCTAACCTTCACAGGTAAGAATGTAGTTATATATGTTTATTTTAGATAATCATTGTTCAGGTAATGCTATCAATAACTTCCACTAATCAGTATTTAATAAAAGAATGTTTTTGAACTCTTGGGAATCAAAATCTTTTTTCAACATAAAGGAAACTTTCTGTAAGTAAATTGTTGTGGTATTAACCACACAAACCTCACATTCCTGATTTCTTTTCTGTCGTCTCCTCAGCAGCAGCAGCTGGAGAAAGATCTTACTTTGTTGTCAGAGACGGAGAAGAAGTCACTCTGCCTGCTGAATATTTCAGAAACTTTATGGATCCCTGTAATAAAACTACCTGGATGTTCGTTGGTCAAATAAATACAGCAGAAACACTGTTTGATAATGGGAAGATTCATGAAGCTGCCAGAACTAAATCAGACAGACTGAGTGTTACAGCAAACTGTTCTCTGGTTATAAAGAAGGTCTCAGTGGAGGATGCTGGTCTTTACGTCTGCAGACAGTTTAATCCAGCAGGACTCCGAGAAGGACCAGACTCTTCTGTCCATCTGTCTGTTGTTACCAGTGAGTATTTATATCATTATGTTTCACTTTCAGAAAAACAAATTGATATAATAACTGAAGTGAAGAAGGCAATTTTAATGTTCTTGTGTTACTGTCATAATGTCTCCATCTTCATCAGTTTCTGAACAGAAGAACAGAAATGAAACCATCCTGAGCTGCTCTGTGTCTACATTTGATGGATGCTCACACACAGTGAAGTGGTTCTATGATAACAAAGATGCTGAAAATATCAAAGCCCTAAATCCATCTCAGTCTGACTGTTCAGCCAATGTGAGCTTCCCAACATCTCATCATGTTTATTCATCTAAGAGTTATGAGGCGTTCAGGTGTCGAGTTAAAGCTGAAAGAGGAAACATGGAGGAGTTTAACTTCAGGATTTTCCCTCTGAAAGATGAAGCAGGTGAGAATTAAATTAGTTGTTTATCATATTTTCCTTCTCTATTTGGATATACAGCTGCTCCTGAAGTATACTTAATGATAAGAGTGAAGTTTAAAAAATTTTAGAAATCTAGAACAGGCGTAAGTTGCACCTGTAGTGTTGGGGGGTTTTCCCTCCTCAAAGGGAACAAACTGGTCAGTTGTCCTGGGCCAAGGGTGGAGATGTATGATTATCAACTGCAGTAGTTGGAGGTATCCCCACCTGGCATTCCTTCGAAATGCTTATACTGCTGACACAGCATCTTTAGTTTATAAAAATACTTCTATAAAATACATTAGACTTGCTTTGCTGCAAGTAGCATTTCCTTAATTTTTTCAAATACGCTTTTTGCCATCTTCTCACACATTAAGGCATTTTAAGTTTGACCTGTGCTTTATGTGGTGAATAATAAGTACTAATACTCCCCTTAAAGCTGAAGTCTGTAAGTTTTAAAATATCAGTTTTTTGTCATATTGGCTAAAACTGTCCCTATGCCCAGACAGCAGTACATGTGATATGTAACCTGTGAAAAAAAAAACTGCTTCAATTGGTCCCGCCTACTGCCTGTATTGCAATCTGGAAAGAATATTTCGGGACGAGACAAAACAACCAATCACAGCCAGAGGAGTGTCTGATGGAGTGTCAATCACAGCTCACACACGCTGAATCCCGCCCCCTCCCTCTCACCGCTGAACCTGCTGCTGCCGCCCGGCTGCCGCAGTCAGGAGGACGCGCGTGGAAGTCATGGCGGAGCGACAGCCACCAGCGAAAGAGAAACTGCCCTTACTGCCCCTGCCAACAACTGTTTACACGGCAACCTTGGCATAAACAGCATCTTATATCTAGCTGCTTGGAGGTGAGTGTTATCGCTCTTACCGGTTCACACTCCATGCCGCGTACGCTGCTTGGACGCTTCTGGTCGCATGCGGTAGCTGCGCAGATGCTGTGAGAGGGGTGGTGCTTGGAGGTGGGGCATGAGTGAAGCAGAGAGGGTGGGGGAGTGGCCTGATCGAAACCTGTTTTTCTTGAAATTTTCAGTCGAAGTCTGCTCTCTTCTCAATGTAACAGACTGCAGCTTTAACGCAATACAAATATGCAACAAGAACTTGGTAATATTTTTTAGAGATCTATCTATTGATCAACACATTAAAGGTATGGTGGAGGATTTTCGAGATTTCGAGACCCACCCCCTCAACTTAAAGAAAAAAAAAATGCACATGTACAACCCTGTACCCGCTCCTGAGATGGAACGTGTGTGAGAGCATCCACAAGCCCATTTCTCCTATACAAGCTCTGTTTAAAAGTTGCTGTTCGCATAGCTAATACAAGCTTACTGTGTCTGAACGTCCGCCCTAACCACTAAATCCCTCAATAACTATATAGAGTGGGGACTATATAGTGGACTTTAAAGTGATCTAGTTAACTTACCGTTCAGACAGATGATCACTGCTTTTTGCTCCCTGTTGGTCACATTACTTCTACGGTGTGTGCCATCTTTATTAGTCACAGCTAGCGACAGCCTATGGCGGCAGCGGGCCGCTGTGACAGCAAAGCCCATAATGCTTTGTGAGGAGAGCTCTGTGCAAAGCATTCTGGGATAAATCTGCCTCTTCTGAGGCCTTTCTTTTCTTCTCATATACTTGGTAGACACTTTTCTACTTACGAGCCTTGGCCATTTTCAAAGAAACTCGTTGACTAGATGAGCTTCAATAACTGTCTGAAACAGTACCTCACCAAACATTTATGCCTGAAAGTGCGCATGTGCAGAAAAATATAGAATAACTGGTCGAGCAAGAAGGACGGCCTTACGTAAACATATCACCAGAATGATTGACAGTAAGGAGGACCACTTATTTAGATGATCCAACCGGAAATAAAAGATTGTCCTCTGTACCTTTAATACCTTTATTGTACAGAAATTAAAGACCAAAACAAATGAGCCAAGTCTTCAAGTCACTTTACTTAATTTCAGGCCTCATGGTGTTAACATGGCAATAAACAAAAACAGTATGTTGTCGTATTTATTTGACTATTATGTGTTTTATTTGAGAGACCATAAAGTTTGTTTTTATAAGACATCATCAATATGTAAATATTAGATGTAGAGGTTATGCCAAGCCGGTCCATCCCAGCTGGTTCTATCGATAAGGGAATAAATATATACAATGGAAAAACATTTTTAAAAAAAACAAACAAAAAAACACATATGATAAAAGACCTATGAGCCTATAGGCCTATTCAAAATACAATAATTTTTCTGTCATTGGACTATGTAAATTTACTAGGCATTTTCTCA
>NW_015151341.1:203495-204707 GCF_000732505.1 Cyprinodon variegatus
GCTCGATAAAGAGGGTGGGGCGAGAACAACAACCGGGGATTTGATGTGTTCTCGATCTGGCATTCTCTAGAATTGGAACGGTACTCGGGCTGAGGCTGATGACGTGTCACGAGTACACGAGCACACGAGAACGCTCAAGAACGCATATTGAGAAACGCCCCTAGTCTGGTGCCACGTGGGGGATACCTTTTCGGTGACCATTAGCTTGCTTGATGTTGCCATGACAACGTAATTTCCATGAACTTGTAAAAATCCAAAAACATGAGAACTGTATAAACTGTATTTTTAATACACTTTTTAAAAATGAATCAGAATCACACTTTTAAGAGACATTATCAATGTGAATAAAAGTTGCTTCATCCTCCATAGGCTGGGACATAATAGAGCTATGATGAATTTAGAGCCTTGTAGATGTTATTTTTTGGGATATACCTTAGGATTAGTGAACGTTGTCAAGCTCATCTGCAATAGTTTTATGATTATAACAGCCTTTAAATCCTCTATGCCACCATCTTTCCCCCTGAAGCAGCCATTGCTGCAGCTCACCTCTGCTAGTTTCTCTCAGCAGGGCTGCTGTGTGAGTGTGAGGTTTATAGGGAAACTAGCTGAACAGTGACTGAGTGAACTTTTTTCCTGGTCAGAGAAAGAATCAGAATTACATCTTTTTTATATCCCAGATGCAATCGCTATTCAATATCCATGTGGGGAATTCATAATTTTTAACCAATTTAACTACAGCCTAACAGAGACCCTTATCCTAAACCAAAGCATTACATTGTCCTACCTACTGTAACCCTGACCTCAACCTAAACTCAGTTCACACCTTAGTCCTAAACAGCATCCGTGTCCATGGCGACCAGGCCTTGGTCCCCACTAGAGCAGTCGGTCCCCCCGAATATGCCATGATTTATGGAAAACGCTCCCTTTAATGCAGTGGTTCCCAAAGATTTTCTTCTGGTCACTTCAGGTTGCAACAAAACAAACTATACACCATCTTTACAGTGGAACAATTTTGTGTAACTGTATTTTTTTTCATAGTTCTATACTGTAGATTTGAAGAGGATTCTTTGTTGTCTGTGTTATTTTAAACATATTTCTTTTTTTTATTTGTAACAATATTTAACTTTGCTATCATCAATACATTAAAAAAGCCTCTGTGCAAAATGGAGTGAAATCATTTAACAGCTCCCTGAGTTTACTTCTTCCACTTTA
>NW_015151341.1:207382-210290 GCF_000732505.1 Cyprinodon variegatus
GAGTGAAAACATTGAACAGCTCCCTGAAAGTTTTTTCTTTGTACTTTAATCCTCCCATCTTTTCAGTGGCTGTAGTGAGCCTGCTTGTTGCTGTAGATCTTCTCAAATCTGGGTTGCAGTGTCACAACTGTCCATTATACTCAGTCAAAGCAAGCCCTTTTTTTTTTTTTCTTCATTCATCCATACCGCTTACCGCGCCCCCCCTGCAATGGCATAGGGGGGCGCGCCCCACACTTTGGGAACCACTGCTTTAATGTAAAGAATATATGGTTTAATATCTTGTCCTTTAAATTTTCTAGTTTCTTCGTTAATCTGTTTTTACCATCAGGGGTTCACTTGACAAAGCAGGTTTAACAAACTCGGGAACTCTGAGTTTTCAGTTTCACAACGGCTGCTATAAATCAATTCAATCAACTCCAAGTAGAACCACTCTGAGTTTAGCATGTGAATAACAAGTATGAAAAGCCATTATCAGTGGAGCCCCGATTTGACGTGTCACCATGACAACAGGCAATAGGAAGTGCTTATTTTTGAACACTGGAACTACAGATTTTAATGTAGAAATAATATAAAATAGGGAGAATGTGTTTAAAAGACAAATATACAGAGCTAAAGCTGCAAAGCAGCGGAAGATGGCAAAGGAGAGGATTGTTGCTCTATCTGAAATTAATTTCTTTATAGTCAAAATAATACAAATGATGACCTGTATATTAGTAATATGGAGATCTGAAAATAATTTCTAGACGTCCAGAATGTTTAATATAGATGTGGAGAATGACATTTTGTTTGAGGTGGTCATTTAGACAATGTTTTTTCAGGAATACATATTTAGTAAATCTAAAACGTATCAAAACAGCTTGCCATAGTCTGTTTTGACCATGATGACATTATGGGTTTATTTCTTGAATTGAAAGGATCAAGGCATCTATTTTGGTGAAATCTTCTGGCAGCAGGTGGAGGTGAAGTCTAAAAACATTGTTCTAACAAATAGACCCTCATCTCATGGGGTTCCTCCTCATTAACGAAGTATTTGTACTTCGTTACTTCCCATCTCTGCTCTGCTGATAGCCTAGCCTAAGTCACTAAATTGGTGGGAATAACTGGATTTTAACAGCTCGTCCTCTTCTTTTACACAGTAAATAAGTGTCAGTTTGCAGCCGCTTCAGATGTTATCATACCAATAAATGGTCCTTATTAGCAGTAATCAGTCTCATTGAATGGATTGAGATTGTGCCAGTAAACTCGGAAGGTTGTTATGACTGAATTAACCATAATCCTAACGCTAAGGAATAATTTCAATAGCTCTTCAAGTACTGTCAAAGTAAATATATTAAAAATGATCCCTGCCCTTTTGAATGGACATTAATGGATGTATTGACATTTGGCCTCCCTTGGACTCTCCCCATAAACCATCTAAATGGACTCTTAGACACATTTTCCCCTCTTTCCAAATTTTTCATTTAGTCTACTTCATGTTTTATTTTCTAGTATGTAGTGTGTGCATAGATGTTAGATTTCTGTAATCCTGGATTGTTAGAAATAAAGACATCATTTTATCTTGTAGTTTGTATTTATTGTACAGTTAGTGGCTTATCACTCAGGCCAGATTCTCCCTCCTGGTTGGTAATTAATAGATCTGCTGATGGCCTAGCCTAAGTCACTAAATTGGTCAGAATAACTGGATTTTAACAGCTGGTCCTCTTCTTTTACAGAGTAAATAAGTGTCAGTTTGCAGCCGCTTCAGATATTATCATACCAATAAATGGCCATTATTAGCAGTAATCAGTCTCATTGAATGGCTTCAGATTGTGCCAGTAAACTCGGAAGGTTGTTATGACTGAATTAACCATAATCCTAATGCTAAGGTAGTTCCTCCACCCCCCCTGCACAATTATGTATGTGTAATCTGAGAATAATTTCAATAGTTCTTTATGTACTGTAAAAGTAAATATATCAAAATTATCCACGTCGCCCATATTAAACAAACCAAAGTGTTGGGTTCAAAAATGTAGGTTTGTCCACACAGGAAAGAGATTCAACAGCTCCTGGAGGAGTGGAAAGAGCCCAACCCAACTTTCAACTCTTTTCCCGACCCCCCTCCTGCATTCGTCTTTTATTAACAGAACACAACACATGGTAACAAAACAGTATTTTTCTGACAGAACAATTGATCAGGTCATAAGACAGGATGCTCCACCAGCGGTAATCACAAGGCAGGGTGGTCTTCTGACTGAATCACAAGACAGAGTGGAGCATCTCCTTGCTCCAATGTTTCATAAGCACACACACATTAATTTTATAATCATCATTGAATAAACCTAACACAAAGACACACAAATCTCATATCTCATAAATCCTGTCAGAGTTTTAGAATCCTCTCCCTATAAACATTATAAACATTTAATTCTCTAAAAAGAATGCTGATCATTCTTCAATAAGATCCTCATCAAACAGACATGCAATGTTTAAAAGCTAATGTTTTAAAAGCTCATGTGTCTAACGGACCTAGTTAATGATTCTTTATTTTTTTATGCACAAAAACCAAGACAAAAATTGGACTAAATCAGGATATAGTTCACTGTTTACTGTGAAACGGACCCCAGAGCTTGCTTAGTTCTATGGTGAAAAACAGTTTGGAAAATGAAAATAATCTGACTGCTTATAAAGGCAATTAAATACATAGGTTAAAACAAAGGTGAAATATTTTTAACGTTTGACCGCAGGACATTATTTCTTGTTTTTCTTCCAGGTTTATGGCGTATCATCATCGTCTCTGTGGGTTTAGCAGCTCTTTCTATAACGGTTGTGAGCGTCAACGTTTGCACCAGAACTAAAGCTACAGTTTTACAATCTGTTGTATCAAAATCCTCACTTCACTTTTGATTAAACTCAGAGTATTATTTTATGT
>NW_015151341.1:211117-216098 GCF_000732505.1 Cyprinodon variegatus
AGCTCAGTGAATGCTTATTCCTCTGCTGCTGCAGCCTCAGATGAACCCAGCAAACTTTTTGCCACATTTTTTTTATCATTCTTCCTTGCTCTTATATTGTTTTATTTTGACTAAATGAGAAAATATTTTTTCCAAAATATGTATATCTTTTTTACCTCAATAGTAGAAGAAAATCCTCAAAACCTTACTGTAAAAAACAGAATGCTGATGGTTGGACAACATTAATACAGAGAATTTCCTGAAGATAATGGCATATTCATATCACTAATAAGTACAAATACTGTGTTGTAATGGATTTCCTAGAAGAACATAACAGGTTTTCAAATGTTGAATTAAATATTAAAACATAATTTTTAAAGATTAAAAGAAGAGGTTATAAATGTTTGTTGAATTAGTAACCAGGGTTTTGGGATGTTTATTCCTTATCTACAGATTTTTATTTTTATAGATCAACTAGATGGCTTTTGATTTAATAGAAAATTATGAATCAGTGAATAAGGCTTGGACTCAGATTTGGACCAGAACACACTGGACACTGGACATGACAGAGACAACCTTCCACATCAATGCCTTTTTCACCATGCCTCTCCTACACTGTTTAAATTTTGATCATTGCTGCACATTATGGATGTAAATGTTTATTTCATGGCTACGCTGCTCATTCACTGTTGAAAAGATGAATTGTATCAAAACTTGATTTTGTATACAATCTGTGTTAAAAAAATAAATAAATAAATAAAAAAAGGTTTGTCTAAGCCTACGTAGTAGAGAACTATTTCTACCCGCTCTGCCAACAGTACTCCCTTCCAGGATCTCCAGCCTACCTCTTTGCTTCCTCACCTCGCAGAACTGTAAGATTACTTTCACTCCACCTTCTATAATCTGCCTCATCAAAGCCTCCCCTCTCAGACATCAATGAGCCTCTTAAACTCTTAAGCCATGTTTATACTCAGAAATCAGGTCGTCTGCGTGCGTCGCAGTTAATGCAAATATGCCCTCCTGCTTCCGCAGACACGCCCCAAAGTTGTAGATGACTGCAGACAGCACCACAGATAGCGTTGCAGGAAGGAGATAAAGGAGACATCTGATTGGTCAATTCTACATCCGCTCTACTATATGCGTATATGCTGTTTGGTACCTAATTGCAGAAACTGGCTGTAGTGCCGTTCACAACGCCTGGCACACCTCGGACACTATCCCACACACCAAACAAGACACTAGTTTGTAGTCTGTGCAACGGTCTGTTTGTTTCCACCCGAAGCCAAAACACGCCGCGCCAATGCCAGTCTTTCAGGAACACTCACGTTGTAGACAGCGAACACGCTCTTCAAAGTGACACAGGGACACCAACAATTCTAGCTAGTTCGTGATTGTCCCTCTTGTATTGTGGTGTGGATTAACATAGCGCAGAGCACGCTTCTAAATTGAGCATGAATCAAAAATACCTGTGACAAGCTAACTGCTATGGGAGTATACACAGCCCTTTAGATCTAACCTTTTTAACTCTATGGGTATTAGTTGAATATTTAACTATTTTTACGTTTTAACAACCAAAACAAAAAAGTTGGATTTCATTAAAAAAGTGGGAACATGGCCCAAATTACTCTCAGATGTATGTCTGTTCAGAGATGACCTAAGCTTCACTGCTGGAAAGCACCAGGACCACCTGGTCCTGATGGAGGGATGGACAGACAGATGAATATTTAAAGTAAGGCTTGGAAATCCAGTTCTAAAACAATTTTCACTATATTGAGTCACTGTAAATAGTCCCCAACTTCTTTTCTGAGTTTCGCTGTGAGTTCAGGTTCACCTCCATTCAAAGCCAAGTTTGGCTGGCTTTGAATGGAGGAGGGAGGAGAGCTGGCTCTCCAACTTTACGAACTACAGCTTTCAGAACATTTATCACTCTCTCTCATGTTTCCAAGAGCTTTATTTCTCTCTTTTACTGTCATAATTTTGTATAAAAGTGAAACACAGTCCTTGGCAGTTTGTGCAATTTTGTGTGCTGAAGCCCCAGAAGGGAAAGACAACATGGCTGAGCAAACTTGGCTACTATGGGATTTCAATGTTATAGAAATAACTCAATTTCACACTCATCCCCACCTTGCTTCTATGTTTTTATCTGAGAGGAAGAAGAGAAGGAAACCTTGTGTGCGCATGTGCACTGCGTGATTTGTCCATGACAACCTTAAGATGGCCGACTGACTTTCAAACATGTTTGATTTTTCTCCTGACCTTACGATTCCTGTTCGGGAAGTGGTTGTGAGAGGCTGATTGCCCCCTCCTTAACCCCTGTACTCTACACGATGCAGGACGCATGATCAGGCTAAAAGTTGGCCCAATCGAAAAATTCTCGCTTGACTGGAGAATCAGCTGGAAAAGGGCAAAAAAGTTGTATATGGATGCCCGGTTTAACTCGATTTCCCTAATCTCCTCCTAAAAGCTTTACTGGGAATCTTTCAACACACCACATCATATCCTCAAAGTTTGCTCTTGGATCACATCAGGTTCATTCAGGGGAGGAGCACTTGCAGACCCACTGGCTATACAACCATAATCTATCACTGATTTAACCAAAGTTTCATATGGTACAGTAGGGTGACCAGATGTCCTCTTTTTCCCAGACATGTCCTACTTTTCATACCTAAAAACATCCGGGATTTTGGTTGACTACTGTGCAGCAGAACCAACCTATGAATTTCGGGGCTGGTCCGGGAACTCCGGCGGACGGGGGGATGGAGCCAGTGTGGGACGGAGCGACCGAACCTGACCTGGTGACGGTAGCTGCGGCCCATTACTGCAGTCCAGTAAGACAGGCAGGTGGAAGCATACTGTCACCAAGGCGGGGTAATTCAATCCCCAGGTGGCTCCGGATCGGACCAGCCCCGGAGCTGATAGCTCGGTTCGAATGCCCGGTCCGGTCCAGTCAGCAGCTCAAAAAAAATACTTTTCAACAATGCCGACGAACATGAGCAAAATCCATCAAAACCTTTGCCGGGTGGGTTTACAATATCCTTCTGCTGTTGGGATCCAGTGGCTTGCCCTCCTGAGGGCGCCGAGGATCCCTTCCTGTTTTTATGTTTTTTTATTGGGATCTGGGGTACTGTTGGGATCTGGAAATCTGCCACCTGTCTCCAGCAGAGAGCGCTATTGGTCTCCTGAGCTGGAGCCTCCTGCACACCTGAGGATCATCAGCCCATCAGGAGACCTCCTACATAAGCAGTGGCCAGACCTGTCTTCAGCGCCGGAGTGTTGACCAGTTTTGGTTAGCGGAACCTGAGCCTCAGCTTGAACTAGAATCTCTGTCTGCTCTAGGGAGCAATCTGGTCCTAACCAGTCTCTGTCTTCTCTGCTCTTAGGAAAAACCCGACTGAAGTCTGTAGCTCTGGAGGAGCTCATGTTTGGGAACCTGCCTGCCTGCCCAGAAAAGCCAAACCTGAAGATCCTCAGTCTGAATCTCCCAACCAATTCTCAGGAGAGAACTAGATGGACAACTCAAGGTCTGAATCTCGCTAGCCTGAAGCTAAACTCTGCTGGTGCTGAATTCTCTGCTGGAACCACAGTCTCTGGACCCAACCGGTTCCCTCTCCCCACTGATCAGTCTGAACCTCTTCAGGTACAAACCAGAATCAAACGCTATCAAATCATTGCTGCTGCCTGGCTAACCAAACAATCCCTCTCCGCAGAATTCTCTGTGAAACCAAGTCCCGGACCAGTACCAGAACCAGTGCTTTGTTTACTCAGTGTGTGCCTTTCTTTAATAAACTGTTAAACTTTTACTCCATTTCCTGTGGTGTTCTGCGTGTGGGTTTAATCACAGAGACCCATCATGACAGAACACTCCGGCCCCGTAGAGGAGTTTTCAATAGACTTCCGGGTCAGAGCCGCTGCTTCCGGTTGGACTGATGCCATGCTAAGAAACATCTACATAGACGCGCTAAAAAAAGAGATTAGAGCTTATTTACACAGCTATGTATCACGATCATAGACTACGAGCAAGAGTCAAGCCCAGGTCTAGGAAACCAGTTCAACCCAGCTTAGCCCAGTCCAACCCAGCTCAGCCCAGTCCAGTCCAGATCTGTCCAGTCCAGTTCAGCCCAGCCCAGCTCAGTCCTGCCCAGTACAGCTCTGTACAGCCCTGTTCAGTCCGTCTCTGCCCAGTTCAGTCCAGTTCAGCCACCACTTACATGATCGTCAGTTAGCACCATCCATTAAGAAACTTAAAATCAAACCCAAACAGTCAGAGCTCCCATAATCCATGAGTCAGACCTCTGGAACTTCTATTACGGGGATAGAGATGATCTCATCATGAACCAATTAGTCCAACTCCTAAGCCTGTTAGCAATTCAGCTAAACCTGTACCTGAACCCACTTCCACATCAGATAGCTCGTTGCCAAAATCAGTCCATGAACCTGTTAGCCCGGTTTCTAAGACCCCCCGACGTAAGAGACGGCGTCGCCGTAAGCCCGCTCTGTGCCATTTAGAGACCCCTGAACCAGCTCTGAGCAGTCTAGAGACCCCTGAGCCGGCTCTGAGCCATCTAAAGACCCCAGAGTTAGCTCTGTGCCGTCTAGAGACCCCTGAGTAAGCTCTTTGCCGTCCAGAGACCCCTGAGTTAGCTCTTTGCCGTCCAGAGACCCCTGAGTTAGCTTTGTGCCGTCCAGAGACCCCTGAGTTAGCTTTGTGCCATCCAAAGACCCCTGAGTTAGCTTTGTGCCGTTCAGAGACCCCTGAGCAGAACTTTAAAGAGGTGTCAGAATTCGAGGTATGTGATTTTACGCCTCCTAAGACCTCTCTGCAGGCGCTCCTGACCGCCAAGAGCCCTCTACGAGCATTACAAGCCACTTCAGAGACTGAACTTTTACCGCCGTGGGCGGTTTCCTCCATGCTGGATTCTGAGCCACAGTCGGTGGTCTCCTCTGTTCCTGATGTGGAGCCACAGTCGTTGGTCTTCCCTGTTCCTGATTGGGAGCCACAGTC
>NW_015151341.1:218368-223644 GCF_000732505.1 Cyprinodon variegatus
TTCTCTGTGAAACCAAGTCCCGGACCAGTACCAGAACCAGTGCTTTGTTTACTCAGTGTGTGCCTTTCTTTAATAAACTGTTAAACTTTTACTCCGTTTCCTGTGGTGTTCTGCGTGTGGGTTTAATCACAGAGACCCATCATGACATCTGCGTAAATCTATCAATGAAATAAATGCAAACTCTTTTAAATCCACAGTCTCAAATATTCTATGATTAACACAGTAGTCTCTCTGCAGCAGCTGCATGTTTTACTTTTACTTTTACTTTTTTTTTAACAGGTCATGCTAACTTCCTGCCCCAAATATTTCCACTAAGAGAATTTTCCACATGATGGCGCTATTAAATCTCTCTGAACACCTATTAACACAGTAAAGTTTTTCAGAGTGCTGGAAATGAAATATTTAATACAGGAGTGATGAAGCAGAAGGGAACAAAAAAGAAATTTGAACAAGTTTAGGACTTTTTGTGTAAGGTTAAACTCTATTCGGCTTTTACGCATATAAACATTCAGCTACTCAGTGCGTTAACCACCGAACATTTCCGCTTTAGTTCTCAGAAGTAAACCCATATAGAGGTACTGTGAAGAACTAATGAGTCTGAGGTCATTTAACACATCTTAACTATGTGAAGGAGGTGAAAAGGGGAACTTGACTTTTATACATTTATACATGAAACTAACTGTCACGCATTTGTCATCCACACCTCTTTACTATTAAAAACCTTAATGATCTCAGTCTTTTGCCTTTATTCTAAAGTGGTCACTTATTTTGCTGTTTAATTTTGAATGTTCATTTTTGTAATTCTTCAACCTTTTAACTGTTCTGTATAATCAGTTCTGGCGTGTTGTTCTGCTGTGACCTTTGAGGACATAAAGCATAATCTGTATTTAGTAAAAAAAAAAAAAATTCCTAACCCTCAAGTCAGCTTGAGGAAGTGACATAATTTGAGTCAGAGGAAGTAGATGCTCCATCTCTCTACCAGAGTCAGTCGCTGGAAGACCGAGAACAAGAGACGATCGATGGCTGAATTCAGCTGGATTAAAATGTTTTTCTTATTGATGCTAACCTTTACAGGTAAGAATCTAGTTATATATGTTTATTTTAGATAATCATTGTTAATGTAATGCTATCAAAGACTTTCACTTATCTGTAGTTTAAGATAACATTTTTGAACTCGTGAGAATTAAAATCTTTTTTCAACATAAAGTACACTTTCTGTAAGAAAATTGTGACAACCACAAAGGTTCCTGATTTTCTTTTCTGTCGTCTCCTCAGCAGCAGCAGCAGCTGCAGCTGAACAAAGCTCTTACTTTGTTGTCAGAGATGGAGAAGAAGTCACTCTGCCTGCTGAATGTTTCAGAAACTTGATGGATTCCTGTAATAGAACTACATGGATGTTCGCTGGTCAAAAGAATAAAACAGAAACACTGTTTGAAGATGGACAGATTCATGAAGCTCCCAGAACTAAATCAGACAGACTGAGTGTTACAGCAGACTGTTCTCTGGTTATAAAGAAGGTCTCAGTGGAGGACGCTGGTCTTTATGTCTGCAGACAGTTTAACTCAACAGGACAAGAAGAAGGACAAGCCTCTTCTGTCCATCTGTCTGTTGTTACCAGTGAGTATTAAAATCATTATGTTTCACTTTTAGAACAATAAATTATGAAATATAATAACAACTGAAGCGATGAAGTCAGTTTTAATGTTCTTGTTACTGTTATAATGTCTCCATCTTCATCAGTTTCTGAACAGAAGAACAGAGATGAAACCATCCTGAGCTGCTCTGTGTCTACATTTGATAGATGCTCACACACAGTGAAGTGTTTCTATGCTAACAAAGATGCTGAAAATATCAAAGCCTTAAATCCATCTCAGTCTATCTGTTCAGCCAGTGTGAGCTTCCCGACATCTCATGCTGTTTATTCATCTAAGAGTTATGAGGCGTTCAGGTGTCGAGTTAAAGCTGAGAGAGGAAACATGGAGGAGTTTAACTTCAGGATTTTCCCTCTGAAAGATGAAGCAGGTGAGAATATGATGAGCTGTTTATAATATTTCCCTTCTCATTTTGGATATACAGCTGCATCTGAAATATGCTTAATCATAGGAGTTTACTTTTTAAAATTGTTGAAATTTTAAAATTTCTAAATTTATGCCTTCTGACAGGGGGTAACAAATGGGTCAGTTATCCTGGGCCCGGGTTACATAGGGGGCTGAACCAACCATCTATGGCCAAGAAAAATGTATTTAACTTTTTTCAATGTTTGTAAAGCACCACATTTTTAAACTTAAGTTACATTATTTTCCGATTATCAACTGCAGTAGTTGGAGGTATCCCCACCTGCCATTCCTTCGAAATGCTTATACTGCTGACGCAGCATCTTTACAGTTTATAAAACTGCTTCTATGAAATACATGTCTCGCTACACAAATAGCGTTTCCTTAATTTTTTTCAAATACACTTTTTGCCATCTTCTTGAACATTAAGTCATTTTAAGTTTAACCCTTACTTTATGTGGTGAATGATAATTACTAGTACTCTCCTTAATGCTACAAAAAGGTGATATTTTATAGAGATCTATCTATTGATCAATACATTAAAGGTATTTTGGAGGATTTTCGTGATTTTTTTAAAAGACCCATCCTCTCTACTTAAAAAAAAAAATGCACATACACAACCCTGTACCCACTTCTGAGAGGGAACGTGTGCGAGAGCATGCATGAGCCCATTTCTCCTGTACACTCTGTAGAAAAGTTGCTGTTCTCATAGCTCATACAAGCTTACTGTGTCCGAACGTCTGCCCTAACCCCTAAATCCCTTAATCACTATATAGAGCGGGACTACATAGTGAACTTTATAGTGAACAAGTTAACTTACCGTTCTGACAGATGATCACTGCTTTTTGCTCCCCGTTGGTCACATAATTACACCGTGTGGTGCCTGCACCATCTTTATTAGTCAACGCTAGCGACAGCCTATGGCAACAGCGGGCCAACCCCATAATGCTTTGTGAGGAGGGCTCTGTGCAAAGCATTCTGGGCTGTATCTGCCTCTTCTGAGGCCTTTCTTTTCTTAACATATACTTCATAGACACTTTTTCACTTAAGACCCTCGGCCATTTTCAAAAACGTCATTGACAAGGTGAGCTTCAATGACTGTCTGAAACTGTGGCTCACTAAACATTTATGACTGAAAGTGCGCATACGCAGAAAGAGGTAGCTAACTGGATGAGCACTTAGGGTGGCCTTACGTAAACATATCACCAGAATGATTGACAAATAGAAGGACCACTTATTTAGATGACCCACCCAGAAATAAAAGATCATCCTCTATACCTTTAATTCCCCTGTTGTAGAGTAATTAAAAACAAAAATAAATTTGTCAAATTAAAAGTGTCTTCAAGTCACTTAACTTAACTTTAAGCCTCATGGTGATAACATGGCAATAAACAAAAACAGTATGTGGTTGTATTTATTTTACTATTAGGGGTTTTATTTGAGAGACCAAAAAGTTTGGTTTTATAAGACATCATTAATATGTAACTATTAGATGTAGAGGTTATGCCTGGACGGTCCATCCCAGCTAGTACTGTTGATGAGGGAATAAAGACATACGACAGAGAAAAAACAAAACAAAACATATGATAAAAATGTAGTTATGTCAAACCTTTATATTCAGGTGACATGGTGCTGCATTTTGTTTTTGTAAACTTTTGCCTGCTTCTCATTCCTGAAACTGGACAAATGAAGCCATCCCTATAAACAAGGACCTAAAGCAACAGTTGAAAGCAAAACAACTTTAGTCACAACTTTAAAGAAGCAAGATACAGTAGGACTCCCTGGAAATCAGTAAATTCACATGAATATGAACAGGGGTGCTGTGAAATGTTTTTTGGTTTTTTTTGGACAAAAGACCTACACGCCTACAGGCCTATTTAAAATACAATAAATATAAATACGTAAATAGATTGCGATTCTCTACTTTATTGTTATATACACTTCAGTGCATGCAGCCAGGATCTGTAACATACATACATCATCAGTTCTCAGGTGAAAATATGCACTACTAATTACTTTACAATAACAGCATAACAATATAGGTTTGGTCAGCTGGCATGAAACTTAGACACTTATGTTACACGGTGATGTCACACAGGACTGTATTAGCTCCAAAATCGTTTTACACAAACCAAAAGGAAATAATTATATTATACTATTTAAATAATATTTAACAGTTCTTAACATCCATGAAACAAATAACTCAAGCTCAAAATAGCATTTTAAAATACAATGGTTACGTTAAAGGGATCATAGAATGATTCTATAGGGTATTTGGTGCTGGTCCTTAAGGTTTCTGAATAGGGTGTCTAAAATGGCATATTTGCTGTTCTATGAGCCCTAATGCAAGCCTGGTTAAGAGCCCTGGATTGAAAAGACAGGTTTTATTCCTTTTATTGCAGAGGCCCCAGTTAGCGGACCAGGGTCCAGATCCAGGCCCACCTGCTGGCTAATCCGTACCAACCTGATTTAAAACATTTATGAATTACCACATGTTGTCCAATGACAGTGTTTAACTTCACTTGCGCCGCTTCTCCTGTTAATATGGTAAAGCCTTCCTGACCGTCTGGAACCAGGCTCCACGTGATACAAATTAGTCAATAGGCTGTGTCACTCTGGATCACTGCGACGAGCCCCTTTTAGACACAGCAGCAAAACTGTGGCAAGCCGGGCGATGAAAAAAAGAAAGCTGAGAAGGGTGGACTGCTGGAACAAGCACGGTGAATTACTAAAAAAAATGAAATGGTGTGGTCCAAGATGACCCTGCACATTTTGAGTATGTTTGGCTCAACCCTATTGCTGTGAAGCAGGATTCTCCTCCATGAACAGAATCCAAAATAAATATGAATCCAGGCTAACGATGAGCTCCTTGATATGTGCTTGAGAATGTCTTTGTTGCCATTTTAACCCAGGTTTAAAGCCTTGCAGGGCAGCCTAAAGCCCGCCGCTCTCATTAAGCCATAAAAGACAGAAAAAGAAAAACTGTATGTCAGTTCAGGTGTTAAATAAAATATGTGAATCATGAAATTGTCCATATACCGAACTGAACGATTGTTGTTCTCTACTTCAAAAACAATTTATATTTTAAAATTTGTAATGTACAACATGGATGCAGAGATGGCAAAAGTACTCACTTGAGTAAAAGTACAGATACTTGTGTTAAAAAATACTCTGGTAAAAGTGGAAGTACTGATTAAACTTCTTTACTCAAGTAAAAGTAAC
>NW_015151341.1:224461-226159 GCF_000732505.1 Cyprinodon variegatus
TAAGGAGTAGAAAGTACAGATATTTGTGTAAAAATGTAAGGAGTAGAAGTAAAAAGTCGCCATAAAAATAAGTAGTAAAGTATTAATATCAGAAAAATCTACTTGAGTACAGTAACGAAGTATTTGTACTTCGTTACTTCCCACCTCTGCATGGATGCAGAAAAACCTCAATTGCTTTCAGTGTTAATTCTGTTTAGAGTTACGGAATATAATTAAAAATGTCTCCAGACCTTGACATGTTTCTGTGCATGGTGTGTTTCGACTACTTGCAAGACTGTAGTCTACCAGAATCCAGGACGACTTTGAAATTCCCCCCGGAGATTTTTTTAGGTATGAAAATTAGGACATGTCCCCTAAATCACCATCTTTCCCCCTGAAGCAGCCATTGCTGCAGCTCACCTCCGCTAGTTTCTCTAAGCAGGGCTGATGTGTGAGTGTGAGGTTCATAGTGAAACTAGCTGAACAGTAGGGTTGGGAATTGATAAGAGTGTCAGGATTCCGATTCCCTTATCGATTCTGTGAAACGATTCGATTCCTTATCTATTCTCTTATGCGATGTTTATTTTTAAAAGCTAATGTGTCTAGTGGACACATTAGCTTTTAAGGAGAGTGGAGACGGGACACTCTGAGTTTACTCAAGAAAACCTGCTCCCAACCAGTTTAGCTCTGGGGAGAATGTTACTACTGTGACTGAAACAGAGGTTGAGTAAACTCTCTTCATGAAACAGAAAACTCTGAGTTTCCCATATTTCAGGTTTAGAAAACGAAGAACTTTTAGTCAACCTGCTTTGTGAAACGGACCCCAGAGCTTGCTTAGTTCTATGGTGAAAAACAGTTAAAAAAAATTAAATTAATCTGACTGCTGATGAAGGCAATTAAATACATGGATTAAAACAAAGCTTAAATCTCTTTAATGTTTGACTGCAGGACATTATTTCTTTTCTCTTCCAGGTTTATGGCGTATCATCATTGTCTCTGTGGGTTTAGCAGCTCTTTCTGTAACGGTTTTGAGCGTCAACGTTTGGACCAGAACTAAAGGTAGAGTTTTACAATCTGTTGTATCAAAATCCTCACTTCACTTTTGATTAAACCAGTTGGTATAAAACTCAGAATATTATTTGATGTGCAAAAAACAAATGTTTATTGTGTTTGTTCTCTTCTAACATCTTTTTGTAATGTAGTCAGACAATTGAATGCCAATATTTATATTTCTTAATTCATCTGTTTCCATCTTAGCTCATTGTTGACAACAAAAGAGGAAACTCTAAAAACAAAGCTTAGATTTCTCTACTCTGATAAGGTTTTACAATAAAAAGAGAAATGATTTTGGCTGATTTCATGAAACCAGGATAAGGGATTAAGTCAGGATTTTTCAGACATCCAGGTCAATTTAAGCCTCAACTTGGTTTCAGGAAAGCAGTAACACATCAGTTACCATGGTGATTTATTTTAAGCAGCCAGCCTGCTCCAGACCAGCCTGACAGCCAGACTCAGTCCTGGTCTAATACAGTGACGGCTGGAGGGGTTATAAATTCAAAATAGACTTTTACCAAAAAACAATCAAACATATTCTAAGTTATCACACCAGAATATGTAAATGAATGCCAACAACAAAAACCGTTTATAAAAACATAATTTTATGTACAGGTTTACTTTTTGTACATCTTTGTTTTGCATGATCCAATATTGTCACAAACC
>NW_015151341.1:227993-229069 GCF_000732505.1 Cyprinodon variegatus
CAGACAGGAAGCAAGACGGGATGTTTGACGAGGATCCAGCAAACAGGAACTGAACAGGGAGGGCTTTTAAAGGGGACAGAGAGAGAGCTGACGAGGAAATTGGCAACAGGTGCTTGGCAGGACAGAGAAACAGAGCAAGGGAGGACACAAGAGGGCAGCAGAGGACAACAAATGGATAACTAAGGAAAACAGGAACAATCAGACCAGGACCTAAAATGTCCAGAAACTGAAAACAACCCACCCAGGGTGGGCGGAGGGGGAACCAGGGTGGACGAGGGCAACGAAAAGTCTCTGGAGGCCGGCAGTGGGGCCGGAGCTGAGAGAGACGCTCTGGAGGCCGGCCGTGGGGCCGGAGCTGAGAGAGACGCTCTGGAGGCCGGCTGTGGGGCCGGAGCTGAGAGAGACGCTCTGGAGGCCGGCCGTGGGGCCGGAGCTGAGAGAGACGCTCTGGAGGCCGGCGTCTCCAATGCTGCAGGAACCTAGGAGGAGGAAGCCGTCTCCGCCTCAGCAGGATGCACCAAGGAGGACGGCGCCTCCGCTTCAGCAGGATGCACCAAGGAGGACGGCGCCTCCGCTTCAGCAGGATGCACCGAGGAGGACGCCGCCTCCGCTTCAGCAGGATGCACCGAGGAGGACGCCGCCTCCACTTCTGCTGCTCTGCAATAGGCTCAGACAGGGCCGCAGACTGCGGCTCAGGAGCAGACCCAGAGATAACCGTCGACTGTGGTTCAAGGACAGGCTTGGACTGGACCGCCCATTGCGGCTCAGGAACAGGAACTGAGGAGACCACCGACTGTGGCTCCGGATCAGGGACAAAAGGAGCCCGCCGATTGCGGCTCCGAATCAGGAACAGAGGAGCCCACCGACTGCAGCTACGAATCAGGAACAGAGGAGCCCGCCGATTGCGGCTCCGAATCAGGAACAGAGGGGACCGCCGATTGCAGCTCTGAATCAGGAACAGAGGAAACCACCAACTGTGGCTCCAAATCAGGAACAAAGGAGCCCGCCGATTGCGGCTCCGGGTCAGGAACAGAGGAGCCCGCCGATTGCGGCTCCGGGTCAGGAACAGAGGAGCC
>NW_015151341.1:232375-238431 GCF_000732505.1 Cyprinodon variegatus
GCGACCGAACCTGACCCGGTGACGGTAGCTGCGGCCCAGTACCGCAACCGGGTAAGGCAGGCCGGTGGAAGCATACCGTCACAGAGTCAGGTTCGGTCATTCCATCCCCAGGTGGCTCCGGACCCGGACCAGCACCGGAGCTGATGGCTCGGTTCGAATGCCCGGTCTGGTCCAGTCAGCAGCTCAACAAAAATACTTTTCAACAATGCCGACGAACATGAGAAAAATCCATCAAAACCTTTGCCGGGTGGGTTTACAATACCCTTCTCAATTAAATAAATGCAAACTCTTTTAAATCCACAGTATCAAATATTCTATGATTAACACAGTAGTCTCTCTGCAGCAGCTGCATGTGTTACTTTGTTTAGTCACAGGTCATGCTAACTTCCTGCCCCAAATATTTCCACTAAGAGAATTTTCCACATGATGGCTCTATTAAATCTCTCTGAACACCTATTAACACAGTAAAGTTTTTCAGAGTGCTGGAAATGAAATATTCAATACAGGAGTGATGAAGCAGGAGGGAACAAAAAAGAAATTTGAACAAGTTTAGGACTTTTTGTGTAAGGTTAAACTCTATTCAGCTTTTACGCATATAAACATACAGCTACTCAGTGCGTTAACCACCGAACATTTCCGCTTTAGTTCTCAGAAGTAAACCCATATAGAGGTACTGTGAAGAACTAATTAGTCTGAGGTCATTTAACACATCTTAAATATGTGAAGGAGGTGGAAAGAGGAACTAATTGTCATGCATTTGTCATCCACACCTCTTTACTATTAAAAACCTGAACGATCTCAGTCTTTTGCCTTTGATCTAAAGTGGTCACTTATTTTGCTGTTTAATTTTGAATGTTCATTTTTATAATTCTTCAACCTTTTAACTGTTCTCTATAATAAGTTCTGGTGTGACCTCTGAGGACATAAAGGATAAACTGTATTAAGTAAAAAAAAAAAAAAAATTCTTTACCCTCAAGTCAGCTTAAGGAAGTGACATCATGTGAGTCAGAGGAAGTAGATGCTCCATCTCTCTACCAGAGTCAGTCGCTGGAAGACCGAGAAAAAGAAATGATCAATGGCTGAATTCAGCTGGATTACAATGTTTTTCTTATTGATGCTAACCTTTACAGGTAAGAATATAGTTATATATGTTTATTGTAGATAATCATTGTTCAGGTAATGCTATCAAAGACTTTCACTTTTTTAACATTTTTAACTCTTGAGAATTAAAATCTTTTTTCAACATGGACACTTTCTCTTAGAAAATTGTGACAACAACCAAGCAAAGATTCCTCATAACTTTCTGTCGTCTCCTCAGTAGCAGCAGCTGGAGAAAGGTCTTACTTTGTTGTCAGAGACGGAGAAGAAGTCACTCTGCCTGCTGAATGTTGCAGAAACTTGATGGATTCCTGTGATGAAACTACCTGGATGTTCAGTAGTCAAAAAAGCACAGCAGAACCACTGTTTGAAGATGGGAAGATTCATGAAGCTGCCAGAACTAAATCCGACAGACTGAGTGTTACAGCAGACTGTTCTCTGGTTATAAAGAAGGTCTCAGTGGAGGATGCTGGTCTTTATAACTGCAGACAGTTTAACTCAACAGGACAACAAGAAGGACCAGACTCTTCTGTCTATCTGTCTGTTGTTACCAGTGAGTATTTATATAATTGTTTCACTTTCAGAACTACAAATTGATGTCATGTAATAACTGAAGTGATGAAGTCAGTTTTAATGTTGTTACTGTCATAATGTCTCCATCTTCTTCAGTTTCTGAACAGAAGAACAGAGATGAAACCATCCTGAGCTGCTCTGTGTCTACATTTGATAGTTGCTCACACACAGTGAAGTGGTTCTATGATAACAAAGATGCTGAAAATATCAAAGCCCTAAATCCATCTCAGTCTGTCTGTTCAGCCAGTGTGAGCTTCCCAACATCTCATTATGTTTATTCATCTAAGAATTATGAGGCGTTCAGGTGTCGAGTTAAAGCTGAGAGAGGAAACATGGAGGAGTTTAACTTCAGGATTTCACCTCTGAAAGAGGAAGCAGGTGAGAATAAAATGAGCTATTTATAATATTTCCCTTCTCATTTTGGATATACAGCTGCATCTGAAATATGCTTAATTATAGGAATTTACTTTTTAAATTTTTGACATTTTAAAATTTCTAAATTTATGCCTTCTGACAGGGGGTAACAAATGGGTCAGTTATCCTGGGCCCGGGGTACATAGGGGGCTTAACCAACCATCTATGGCCAAGAAAAATGTATTTAACTTTTTTCAATGTTTGTAAAGGACCACATTTTTAAACTTAAGTTACATTATTTTCCGATTATCAACTGCAGTAGTTGGAGGTATCCCCACCTGCCATTCCTTCAAAATGCTTATACTGCTGACACAGCATCTTTACAGGTTATAAAACTGCTTATATGAAATAAATGACTCGCTACACAAATAGCGTTGCCTTAATCTTTTTCAAATAAACTTTTTGCCATCATCTTGAACATTAAGTCATTTTAAGTTTAACCCGTACTTTATGTGGTGAATAAGAAGTACTAATACTCTCCTTAATGCTACAAAAAGGTGATATTTTATAGAGATCTATCTATTGATCAATACATTAAAGGTATTTTGGAGGATTTTCGTGATTTTTTTAAAAGACCCATCCTCTCTACTTAAAAAAAAAATGCACATACACAACCCTGTACCCACTCCTGAGAGGGAACGTGTGCGAGAGCATGCATGAGCCCATTTCTCCTGTACACTCTGTAGAAAAGTTGCTGTTCTCATAGCTCATACAAGCTTACTGTGTCGGAATGTCTGCCCTAACCCCTAAATCCCTCAATCACTATATAGAGCGGGACTACATAGTGAACTTTATAGTTAACTAGTTAACTTACCGTTCTGACAGATGATCACTGCTTTTTGCTCCCCGTTGGTCACATAACTACACCGTGTGGTGCCTGCACCATCTTTATTAGTCAACGCTAGCGACAGCCTATGGCAACAGCGGGCCAATCCCATAATGCTTTGTGAGGAGAGCTCTGTGCAAAGCATTCTTGGCTGTATCTGCCTCTTCTGAGGCCTTTCTTTTCTTCAAATATACTTCATAGACACTTTTTCACTTAAGACCCTCTGCCATTTTCAAAAACGTCATTGACAAGGTGAGCTTCAATGACTGAAACTGTGGCTCACCAAAAATTTATGACTGAAAGTGCGCATACGCAAAAAGAGGTAGTTAACTGGATGAGCACTTAGGGCGGCCTTACGTAAACATATCACCAGAATGATTGAAAAATAGAAGGACCACTTATTTAGATGACCCACCCGGGAATAAAAGATCATCTTCTATACCTTTAATTCCCCTGTTGTACAGTAATTAAAAACCAAAACAAATGTGTCAAATTAAAAGTGTCTTCAAGTCACTTAACTTAACTTTAAGCCTCATTGTGATTACATGGTAATTGTTACGACTGGCTCATGGTCGTAACAAAAACATGAAACCATGCTGTAGTTAAAGAGCGCATAAACAAGTCTTTATTCACAAAAAACCATCCAGGGATTGTGGAAATCAGTATCAAAGGTGCAATAGAAGGGAAGCTGAGGCCTGGCCACCAAACATCTCCAGCTGCAGAGTGGACGCTGCGGGAAGCCAGCGACACTGAAGACGGGGACAGCCAGGTTAAAATACTCTGCGTGCCCAATCACCACATCCGAGTCACCTGCAAAGGGGAGGAGCATGAAAACGGACACCAAGACACCTGCACAACAACCCACAAGGCCCAGGGCCGTAACAACAATAAACAAAAATAGTATGCGGTCGTATTTATTTTACTATTAAGTGTTTTATTTGAGAGACCAAAATATAAGACAACATCATCAATATGTAAATATTAGATGTAGAGGTTATGCCTGGCTGGTCCATCATAGCTGAAAGTTGCCTTCAATGCTGGTCGTAACTTTAGCTTCTGTCCGGAAGCATCAAAAACACGGCATTCATTAAAATGTATGCCATGTAATGTGCGCAGGTGTTTCTGCATGTTCGATGTATTTCCTCCCACGGATGTAATTGCCACTTTACATCCAAACTTTCAATCGGTTTACCTGATGGGTTGCCATTTTTTTGCTTTTCCTGGTCAGATAAAGAATCAGAATTAAATGTTTTTTATACTCCAGACGCAATAACTTTTCCCTATTCAAGTGGAGAATTCATCATTTTTAACCCATTTCTACAGCCAAACCCTGACACTTATCATAAGCCAAAGTATTACATTTTCATACCTAACCCTAACCTCATCCTAAACTCAGTTTACAACTTAGTCCTAAACAGCATCTTTGTCCATGACGACAAGGCCCTGGGCTCCACAATGCAAAAAATATATGCCCACCACACACTCAGATATTGGTTGATTTAATGGTTTAATATCTATTATATATGGAATATCAATAATAATATACAATTTGAATAAACAGAGACAATATTTCTTTGGTTGGTAATTAATAGCTCTGCTGATAGTCTAGCCTAAGTCACTAAAGAGGTGGGAATAACTGGATTTTGAAACCCAGTGCAGTAGCCCCCCGGTGTGTGAGAGGCCCAAAACCCTTTTTTACACAGTAAATACTAAGTGTTTCTTTGCAGCTGCTTCAGGTTTTATCATACTAATAAATGGCCGTTATTAATAGTTATCAGTCCCATTGAATGGCTTTAGATTGTTCCAGTAGACTAGGAAGGCTATCACTGAATTAACCCTAATCCTAACCTTAACTTAGTTCTTTTTCCCCCTGCGCAATTAATCTATTTGTGTGTAATCTGAAAATGTACTGTAAAAGTAAATAAATAAAAAATATCCACAGGACGCTCATATTACACAAGCCAAAGACACAAAAGTCTCCTATCCTGTCACTGAATTTTGAATCCTCTACCTATAAATATTTAATATCTTTAATAAGATCCTCATCATACAGACATGCAATGTTTATTTTTAAAAGTGATGTGTCTAGTGGACACATTAGCTATGACAAATCTTACTAAATCAGAAAATGTGATTGGCTCTGAGGAGAGTGGAGACAGGACACTCTGAGTTTACTGAAGAAAACCTGATCCCAACCAGGGTAGCTCTGGGGAGAATGTTACTACAGTGACTGAAACAGAGGTTAAGTAAACTTTCTTCATGAAACAGAAAACTCTGAGTTTTCCATATTTCAGGTTTCGAAAATAAAGAGTTTTTAGTCAACCTGCTTTGTGAAACAGACCCCAGAGCTTGCTTAGTTCTATGGTGAAAAACAGTTTGAAAATGAAAATAATCTGACTGCTGATGAAGGCAATTAAATACATGGATTAAAGCTGAAATCTCTTTAATGTTTGACTGCAGGACAATATTTCTTTTCTCTTTCAGGTTTATGGCGTATCATCATCGTCTCTGTGGGTTTAGCAGCTCTTTCTGTAACGGTTGTGAGCGTCAACGTTTGGACCAGAACTAAAGGTAAAGTTTTACAATCTGTTGTATCAGAATCCTCTCTTCACTTTTGATTAAACCAGTTGGTATAAAACTCAGAATATTATTTGATGTGCAAATTGTGTTTGTTCTTTTCTAACATCTTTTTGTGATGTAGTCAGAAAATTGAATGCCAATATTTATATTTCTTAATTCATCTGTTTCCATCTTGGCTCATTGTTGGCAACAAAAGAGGAAACTAAAAACAAAGCTTAGATATCTCTACTCTGATGTTAAGGTTTTACAATAAAAAGAGAAATGATTTTGGCTGATTTCATGAAACCAGGATAAGGGAGATAGTCAGGATTTTCCAGATATCCAGGCCTATTTGAGCCTCAACTTGGTTTCAGGAAAGCAGTAACACATCAGTTACCATGGTGATTTATTTTAAGCAGCCAGCCTGCTCCAGACCAGCCTGACAGCCAGACTCAGTCCTGGTCTAATACAGTGACGGCTGGAGGGGTTATAAATTCAAAATAGACGTTTACCAAAAAACAATGAAACGTATTCTAAGCTATCACACCAGAATATGTAAATGAATGCCAACAACAAAAACCGTTTA
>NW_015151341.1:238789-240663 GCF_000732505.1 Cyprinodon variegatus
TTTTATTAATAAAACTATTTATTTGCTGGGTCAGATCCTGATGACCTTTGAAATAGGAGGCAGGAAAAGCAGAATAAAGCTTTAGCCTTGCTGCATGCAGTTAGTCAATCGTTTCAATTAGAATATAAATGTCCACCTCTCAGTTTGAAAATCTTTCCATATTAGTATTTTTTTAACCTAGTTTTTATTGCTTTTCCTCTGTAAAAATCACTTTTCTATATTGCTTAACTCTCAGGTCCAGAGTAACGAAGATGAAGAAGGGACAGTGACTTACAGCTCGGTGAATGCTTATTCCTCTGCTGCTGCAGCCTCAGATGAACCCAGCAAACTTTTTGCCACATTTTTTTTTATCTTTCTTCCTTGCCCTTCTATTGTTTTATTTTGACTAAGTGAGAAAATATATGTATATATTTTTTTTACCTCAGAAATAGTAGAAGAAAATCCTCAAAACCTTACTGTAAAAAACAGAATACTGATTGGTAACTAACATTAATACGGAGAATAAATAGGTCTTAACTTTTTCCTGAAGATAATAGCATATTCATATTACTAATAAGTACAAATACTGTGTTGTAATGGATTTCCTAGAAGAACACCACAGGTTTTCAAATGTTGAATTAAAACATCATTTTTAAAACATAATTTTGAAAGATTAAAAGAAGAGGTTATAAATGTTTGTTAAATTAGTAAGCAGGGCATTGGGATGTTAATTCCTTATCTGCAGCTATTTATTTTTATAGATCAACTAGATGGCTTTTGATTTAATTTAACCAGAGCACACTGGACATGACAGAAACAACCTTCCACATCAATGCCTTTTGCACCATGCCTCTCCTACACTTTTTACATTTTGATCATTGCTGCACATTATGAATGTAAATATTTATTTCACTGCTAAGCTGCTCATTCACTGATAAGATGAATTGTATTGAAATTTCACTTTGTATACATTCTGTGTAAAAAAAAAAAAAAAAAAAAAAAAATTAAAAAAAGGTTTGTCTAAGCCTAAGCAGTAGAGACCTACTACCCGCTCTGCCAACAGTACTCCCCTCGAGGATCTACAGTCTACCTCTTTGCTTCCTCACCTTGCAGAACTGTAAGATTACTTTGACTCCACCTTCTATAATCTGCCTCATCAAAGCCTCCCCTCTCAGACATCAGTGAGCCTCTTATGCCCCATGGAGGGATGGACAGACAGATGAATATTTTAAGTAATGCTTGGTAATCCAGTTCAAAAGCAATTTTCACTATATTGAGTCACTGTAAATAGTCCTTCCATCCTGAGTGTAGTCAATACCTTATGTATTTAGAAAAAGGAACAAAAAAAAAGTCAGATGTCTGCGAGAGCTGGAAGCCCAGAAACACTCTAACCAATCCCTGCCGTTCAGTCAGAATGGAGAAAAACAATCAGATGCCTTTATCTCTGTCACTTTTGCTCTGTTTGCACACTCAGGTTTGGCTGTCGCCAGAAATATTAACAACCCCCCTTCTACCTTGACATATTTTACTTACAGGTGAATGAGAGGTAGTTAGATTAAAGTCTAACGTATATTGAAAGTAATGGAAAAGTCAGCTCCCCTCTGCTTTTCCGAGTTTTGCTGTGAGTCCACAGCTTCTTTTTGCTGCACTGTAGTTGACCAAAATCCTGCACGATTTTGAAATTCACCAGGTACATTTTTTTAGGTATGAAAAGTAGGACATATCTGGGAAAAAGAGGACATCTGGTCACCCTACCATATAAACAATTGGATGTTTCAGTGAGTGAGTGCTTGCTGCTATAATGTGTCTTTTCTCAGCAGCTTCCATCGTTGTAAAATGCAAAACCGTGACACAGCTAGGGACTTAAAGGAATAGTACACCCAAAACATGATTAG
>NW_015151341.1:243274-245139 GCF_000732505.1 Cyprinodon variegatus
CCGGAGCCGGACCTGCCCCGGAGCTGATGGCTCGGTTCGAATGCCCGGTCCGGTCCAGTCAGCAGCTCAACAAAAATACTTTTCAACAATGCCGACGAACATGAGAAAAATCCATCAAAACCTTTGCCGGGTGGGTTTACAATACCCTTCTGCGTAAATCTATCAATGAAATAAATGCAAACTCTTTTAAATCCACAGTCTCCATTAAATATTCTATGATTAACACTGTAGTCTCTCTGCAGCAGCTGCATGTTTTACTTTTAGTAACAGGTCATGCTAACTTCCTGCCCCAAATATTTCCACTAAGAGAATTTTCCACTTGATGGCTCTATTATATCTCTCTGAACACCTATTGACACAGTAAAGTTTTTCAGAGTGCTGGAAATGAAATATTTAATACAGGAGTGATGAAGCAGAATGGAACAAAAAAGAAATTTAAACAAGTTTAGGACTTTTTGTGTAAGGTTAAACTCTATTCAGCTTTTACGCATATAAACATTCAGCTACTCAGTGCGTTAACCACCGAACATTTCCGCTTTAGTTCTCAGAAGTAAACCCATATAGAGGTACTGTGAAGGACTAATGAGTCTGAGGTCATTTAACACATCTTAAATATGTGAAGGAGGTGGAAAGAGGAACTAATTATCATGCATTTGTCATCCACACCTCTTTACTATTAAAAACCTGAACGATCTCAGTCTTTTGCCTTTATTCTAAAGTGGTCACTTATTTTGCTGTTTGATTTTGAATGTTAAGTTTTGTAATTCTTCAACCTTTTAACTGTTCTCTATAATCAGTTGTGGTGTGACCTCTGAGGACATAAAGCATAATCTGTATTTAGTTAAAAAAAAAAAAATTCCTAACCCTCAAGTCAGCTTGAGGAAGTGACATCATGTGAGTCAGAGGAAGTAGATGCTCCATCTCTCTACCAGAGTCAGTCGCTGGAAGACCGAGAACAAGAGACGATCGATGGCTGAATTCAGCTGGATTACAATGTTTTTCTTATTGATGCTAACCTTTACAGGTAAGATTATAGTTATATATGTTTAATGTAGATAATCATTGTTCTGGTAATGCTGTCAGACTTTCTCTTATCAGTAGTTAAAGAAAAAGTTTTTGAACTCTTGAGAATTAAAATATATTTCAACATGGACACTTTGTCTAAGTAAATTATTGTGATATTAACCACACAAACCTCACATTCCTGATTACTTTCTGTCGTCTCCTCAGCAGCAGCAGCTGGAGAAAGATCTTACTTTGTTGTCAGAGACAGAGAAGAAGTCACTCTGCCTGCTGAATGCTGCAGAAACTTGGATTCCTGTACTAAAAATACCTGGATATTCAGTGGTCAAAGAAATACAAATATAACAGAAACACTGTTTGAAGATGGGAAGATTCATGAAGATGTTAGAACTAAATCAGACACACTGAAAGTTACAGCAGACTGTTCTCTGGTTATAAAGAAGGTCTCAGTGGAGGATGCTGGTCTTTATGTCTGCAGACAGTTTAACTCAACAGGACAACAAGAAGGACCAGACTCTCCTGTCTATCTGTCTGTTGTTACCAGTGAGTATTTATATCATTGTTTCACTTTCAGAACTACAAATTGATGTCATATAATAACTGAAGTGATGAAGTCAGTTTTAATATTGTGTTACTGTCATAATGTCTCCATCTTCATCAGTTTCTGAACAGAAGAACAGAAATGAAACCATCCTGAGCTGCTCTGTGTCTACATTTGATGGATGCTCACACACAGTGAAGTGGTTCTATGATAACAAGGATGCTGAAAATATCAAAGCCTTAAATCCATCTCAGTCTGTCTGTTCAGCCAATGTGAGCTTCCCAACATCTCCTCCTGTTTA
>NW_015151341.1:245867-246593 GCF_000732505.1 Cyprinodon variegatus
TCACTGTGACACACTGCTGCAGGAAGGATAACCAGCCCTTTAATCTGCTTCTACAAGTCCACATCCCAGGAAATATTCTGAACTGGAGCTTCCCACTGACGTGAGGTTTTCTCAGGGAGGGCCCCAGTTTATTACATAACTTCATAATCTTTTTTTTTGCTTTTCTAGTCTAATTAGTTGGTATTTCAGCCTTTTAACTGTACATTGTGTAAATTCTGGTGATTTTGCCTTGTTTTAAGATCTATTTTTGTCATGGTTTTGGTTCTATTCAAGTTTTATCTTTGAGTTTTCATTGGTCTTATTTTCATTTTGGTGTTCTAGTTATGTCTG
Source organism: Cyprinodon variegatus (assembly GCF_000732505.1). Lineage (NCBI taxonomy): Eukaryota > Metazoa > Chordata > Actinopteri > Cyprinodontiformes > Cyprinodontidae > Cyprinodon > Cyprinodon variegatus. The sequence continues at coordinate 246,198 of NW_015151341.1, forward strand.
ATCGTTTGAGTTCCTAGATATTTCTTGTTTGCCCTCTTGTGTCAGTCTCCTTTTCCCCAGCTCCCTTCCTGCCTCTGTTCACACCTGCTCCCAATCCGGAGCAGGTTTTTGTTTCTCTCTCCCATATATTCTCCTCCTGTTCAGTCACTCTTTGCTGGTTTATTGCCATTTTTTGCCCCCTTCTTGTGAGTATTCCTGGTTCTCAGTTTTTGTGGATTTATGTTTTGGATTTTTGCTTCTGTTGAACTTTTGATTAATTAAATCTTCAAGACACCACTCCAGCTTTTGTGTTTGCATTTGGGTCCTGTCAAACCTTCACTTGACAATTTTCAAGCCTTTTTCTGTTACATTTCATCACCACTAGATGTCACCAGTAACTAGTGATGGTGAGATGAA
>NW_015151341.1:247063-252319 GCF_000732505.1 Cyprinodon variegatus
GGTGTTAGTCATTTTTATTCAAACATGATAGTTTTTCCATGTTTTTTTTTATTTTAATCAGGTTGGAAGTTGTGTTCAACCAATCTTTTTACTAAACCGACCTAATTTACCCAATCTATATTTTTACTCGGGCAAAACAATGCATTTTAGTCTCATCAGCAAAAATAATTAAGTTTAATCGCAACTTTCAAAAGAGACAGACTGATCTTGAACCATCAACCTCTAGCGTGAGAGTCTGTCCGTTACAGCGGATGCCACTCATGTAGATGGTCTGTTGTGGGAGAAAATACTTCTTAACACTGACGTATTAACACTGGCTTTGTCTGGTGGTTTGCTCAAATTTTGATCATTACATTGTTTATTCAAACCAAATTAGCTTTAAGCAACTAGATTGGTTTGAAAAACAACCAATCTATTATTAGAATCTATCCAAATTTTATCCAGCTGAGAGCAGCTCCCCTCCAATCTCCCACATCTTGACTGAACATTGAGGCTGTTTAGATGCCTGTCAAAATTCTTGCGCATTCTGAACCACTTACCGAACCGGTCACGTGGTTTCAGGGTAACGAGGCCTCGGACGTCATTAATTTTGGCCCCTCCTCTAAATGAATCACGCCTCGACATGCGCTTCGGGGAAACGCCCCCTCCATTACTCGACACACGCCTCGAAGCCTCGGCTCATCTCATAACATCACTACCAGCAACCTTTAACTGAGTATAACTGTATTGTTTAACCAAAGAAATAGCTGATTTGTGTTTATGCTCCTCAGTTTTTAAATCATTTCTCTACTGTCTGACTGGGGACAAGTAGTTTTTAAGCTTATTCCTACATTATACACTTAAAAACCTCAAAATAGGCCAACCATCAGACTCCTCTGGTATTTGAAGAGCTTTCATCAAAATGTCAAAATCTTTTAATAGTTTTATGCTCTACAGGCTCATGGACAATCATTGCTGCAGTCGTTTCTGTTCTCTTCATAGCGGTTGTTGCTGGAGCAATTGGATGGAGAAAAACTAAAGGTGAGAGAATTCTAAATGTGAAAGTTTTAATGTAACTAAATCTTTATTCTAAGTAAACTGACTGCAATTCTTTTTTTCTTTTACAGAAAACAGAAGACAGAGAAATCAAATTGCTGTGAGTTAGAGATCTCAATCGAGCTTTAAAAAAATCATACTTTTTTTTTATTTATTTTTTTTTATCAGTGTTATTTTAGCCTTACAGAAACGTATGGATGTCACCAGTATGTGCATTTTGTTCTTTAGAAAAAGCCACAGACTTAACGGTCAATTAAAACTGATCCTGATATAAATATTATAGAGAAGATAGCAGAGGATTTGTAATAATGTTGGCGTAGGTACTTAACAACTTAAAATAACGTGTCATTTTATTACATATAAGGAAAAAAATTGATGGTAACTCTTTCTGCTATATTTCATAAGTTAATCTACATTCTATAGCTGCACACAGCCCTGGGCCCTAAATCATAAACTAGACTGTACCTTGATTTTTTTTTTTTTTTTTTTAACAGTCGTTTCTTTCTCCTATATTTGGGGCAAACGTTTAAACAGCCCTCAGATACAATTATTGAAATCTTTCATAAATTAAAAATGAATGTGTTTAGATTTAACCCTGCAGATTACAGGAACTTGTCTAAATCTAAGGTATCATTGTGTTAGATATACTGTAACTACTCTCAGCAACAGAACCTGATCCATGCAAGAGCTCAGCCTGTGGGAAGGTCCAGTCAGAACTTGGTGAGCTCACAGACTCGGCATCATTTGTTTCCTGTGGGATAAGCATGTTTCTGTTACCTAACACTTACTGCGCTGTCCTCACTACAAAGGCTGTTCCTGAAGGTGATGTTACCTACGCCTCCATCCGCTACACCAAGAGGACCAACAGCAACACCAAGGTAAGATGTCTGACTAGTTTAGCTGTTTGTATCGTAAAATTAAGCTGAGTAAAAATGTTTTTACAAGTGTTGTAATTCAAATTATTCAGAATATTAATGTTTCCTGCTCAGACTGAGATCTCTAAATAATTTTTCTACCCTTCTTACCCTCGTTTCTCAGTGTAAATCACTTTGCTCTGCAGAAAAGTAGCCCCTTTTTTAAATTATATTTTTCTGATTATTTTTTCCCACATCCTGCTTTGTCTACTAATAGGACCAGGGTAAAGATGGTGACGAAGATGACACAGTTACCTACAGCTCTGCAAAGGCTTCTTTCTCTCCTGCTGCCTCTGATGATCCCAGTAAAATCTATGCTACCATGAACAAACCAAAACCTTAAGACTTTTGTGTACTGGTTACAGGTTTCATTTTCAATTTTATGATACAATAAAACCAGAAATAATGTAGATTTAAGTTTTACTGTATTCAATTTAGTTGATTTATATTATTCTCTTTAATCCTATATAAAGAGGCATCAGTTTTTCAGCAACCAAGAGCAAAACTGAAAACATGAAAAGTAATTTATTACTTGTGCTCTAAGATTGCTTTTTGGTTGGCTTTTAAAATAATTTTAGTGTTTTATTGTTAGTCTTTTGATCTTAGAATGTTTTAATCTTTTGTTTGACAAAATTCAGTTCACGCATTTCTTTGTTGTCTCCTGCCATGTTTATCTTAATAAATCAAATCTAACTTCCAAGACTGTGCAAGAAAATTATTGATCTTGTTCTTCACTAAAGCTATTATTTTCCGGAAACTTTTTGTAAGATATTTTGTGACTCTGTACGTCACTTGCAGAGCACAAGACTTCTGTCACGGTTATGGTTCTGTTAAGTTTTCTTTTAAGTATTCAGTTTTACTTTTATCAATGTTTTATTGTTCCCATTTTGCCGGTTTTCTGGATATATTTGAGTTCATAGATATTTCTTGATTGCCCTCTGTTGGTCTCTTCCCTAGCTCCCTTCTAGAATCCTCTGTTCACACCTGCTCCCAATCAGCTCATTAGTCCAGTTTTTATTCAGTCTCCCATACATACTCTCCCTGTGCAGTTCCTCAGTGCTGGTTCCTTGTCTTTCCCTGGCTCCTCATGCCTGTTTTCCCTGATGTCTCCATGGTTCTGGTTTTTTGTACTTTTTATGTTGGAATTTTGTAATCCTGCCTCGGTGGCATGTGAGTACTTCCATTAAATCTTCAAGAACTCATCGCAGCCTCCTTGCCTCTACATTTTGGTCCTCAAAAGATCAACCAAACCCTGATAGTATGAACCAACCATCATGGACCCTGCAGAGCCAACCAATGAGGCAGGAAAATTACTTTCACTCATTAGATCCACACTAGACAGCCTACCCTTCATCAGTCCACCTTGGAAGCGGGTGAGTGCAGCAGATCAGATAAAGAAGAAACTGGAGATGTTTCCTGAACTCCTTGACTTTTTTTTTTCTTGAGACTGGTTACAATGCTGAAGCTGAATGGAATACAGGATGTGTTAGGATGATAATCATTGAAAATGTGAGTTTATTAAAACTTGGTATTGGCTGCCTGTTGCGTTCAGAACTGTTTTAATCTAATAAGACAGTTCTTCTGTCTGGAAATACATTTATCATCTCATTCTGTATGTGGCAAAGATTTGGAAATAGAATGAGAGCTAAGAATTAAGTGTAATATTTTTATAAGGCTGGAGCCATGGATGTCTAATCATCTGCTAATGTGTTTGATGTATAAAATGTAATATGATGTGGCAGACTTTAGATGTATAAAATGCCTTTTAAACTGTCAATCTGGGCCTCCTGAGAGGTGAGCAGCTGCCTTCTGTACATTCTAAGAAATTTCACTGATCTGAGTAAGATTAAGATTTCTATCAGAATCTGTTGTCATGTCTCCTGGTTATTTAATACATACAAGTTATGAGGTGTTATTTCAAGAGTTTGTCCCAAGTGATCTCTTTTGAGGTAAAAGAACCGGAGACCTAGAGCGTCAAGGTACATACGTAGTCTGTCTTTAACAGATGCTTTTGCCCAACTACTCAATCAACCTTCACCACCCCTGTCACCCCGGTCACAGCTGTTCCTGCTCCTCCTGTATCTGTTTCTCTGATGCCATCTGCTTCAAAACACAGACACTACCACTGGCAGAGAAACTCCACAACCTCTCCATCAGTGGGTCAGCCTGACGCCTCTACTTCCTCTGCGTTGGGTCAGGCTGTCGCCGCTACTTCCTTACCAGNGGGTCAATCTGAAGCCCCAGCTTTGTTCCCCTCCTAACCAGGCCAGTTTCCCCAAAGGTGTCAGTTGTTACCTCCTTGACAAACAGCTGGTTTCAAGGGCCAGGTCCCAGGCCAGAGCCCTTTAGCGGGCCAGATCCCGAGCCAGAACCCCCTAGCGGGCCAAGCTCATTAGCAGACCATTCCCTGAGCCATAACCCATTAGTGAACCAATCCTCTTTTCTCCTCAGTTAGCTTCCCCTAGTGTCCTAGCCACTCAGTCAGCTCCATCCATTGTCCTGGCTCGAGCATCTGAACCTGTTAGCATTCCCACTCCTCAGGCAGATTCACTTAGCACTCCTCCTCAGACAGAACCTCTTTGTGAACACGCTCTGTGCCGTCCGGAGACTCCCGAGCCTTAGGATGGATCAAGTTACGGAACAAAGCACTGCATGAGCTCCAAGTGGAGAAAGCTCCAAAGCCCCTCAGCAGGAGCTCCATGCCCCTTTGTGGGTCCCAAGCTGTGCCGTGCCTTCGTGGGTTCCAAGCTGCGCCGTGCCTTTGTGGGTCCCCAGCTGCGCCATGCCTTCATGGGTCCCATATCCACAGTTGGCGGCCCCCTCCAGGGACCTGGATCCATGGTCGCCGTCCTCCGAGGTTCCTGCTACAGGTCGCCGTCCTCCAAGGTTCCTTCCTGCTGCAGGGACGCCGTCCTCTGTGGATCCTTCCTGCTGCAGGGACGCCGTCCTCTGTGGTTCCTTCCTGCTGCAGGGATGCCGTCCTCCAGGGTCCCTTCCTGCTGCAGGGATGCCGTCCTCCAGGGTCCCTTCCTGCTGCAGGGACGCCGTCAAGGACGCTGTCCTCCGGGGTCTCTTCCTGCTGCAGGCATGCCATCCTCCGGGGTCTCTTCCTGCTGCAGGCATGCCGTCCTCCGGGGTTCCTTCCTGCTGCAGGGCTGCGTCCTCCGGGGTCCCTTCTTGCTGCAGGGACGCCGTCCTCCGGGGTCCCTTCTTGCTGCAGGGACGCCGTCCTCCGGGGTCCCTTCCTGCTGCAGGGACGCCGTCCTCCGGGGTCCCTTCCTGCTGCAGGGACGCCGTCCTCCGGGGT
>NW_015151341.1:253204-262238 GCF_000732505.1 Cyprinodon variegatus
TTCTGGTTTTTCTGTGATTTTCATGATGGAGTTTTGGATTTCTGTCTCAGTTGCCTGTGAGTACTTTCAATAAATCTTCAAAAACTCTCCTCGCCTCTGCATTTGGGTGCTTAAAACCTCTTCCAAACCCTGCCATTCTCACTCAGTTTCTTTATTGTCTACAACAATTTACATTATATTCAAGATTTCAGTTTCAGTACAAACCGTTCATCACATACATTGGGGTGGAGGGGGACTGATGGGTGGGGGTAGGGTGGGACAATTTACTGAGGGCATGTGTGTCACGGAAAGCTGCCGTTGGCGTGTTCTTATATCAAAACCCTAAATCAATGTCAGTCTGTCTGTTCAGCCAGTGTGAGCTCCCCAACATCTCATCATGTTTATGAGGCGTTCAGGTGTTAAACCTGAAAGAGGAAACATAAAGGAGTTTAACTTTAGGATTTCACCTTGGAAGATGAAGCAGGTGAGAATCTGAGCTTTTTATTATACCTTCTCTCTTTTGATAAACGGATGCCTCTAAAATGTAAATATATTTTATCATAGAAACATAGCAATCTTCAAAAGGCTTGATCAGAAACTTTTGTTGAAAGAAATTCTAACTTGAACATGTTTTGGGGACTTTTTCCGTAAATAAAGGGTTGTTCAAAGTCAAAAGTCTATTTCTAATTGTTTAGTTTAGATCTGGTCTATGTATGAGTAGTGCTGGCAGTAAGGAAGGAGGTATAGGAAAATTAGCCTTTGCTTCCTATCATAGGTCGTGTAGCTTCAGAAGCTTGCAAAGTCCCTCACTGGCTCTAAGGTTATGGCATGACATATTGGCAAAGATTGTCTCAGAGAAACCAACACAAATGCAATATTTTTTTCATGTGTACATATGCAAATGTTTAAATATTTATGTGTTTGGGGTTTTGAAATGGAAATCTTTCCATTTAAAATAACATTTGTCCAGCAAAACTATGTTTTTGCAGTTCTTTTTAACAAGAATACTGCAATCTGACAAGCATCACCCATGTGCATGATGCTGGAAGGCTAGACTGTCCAGATTCCACACAACAGTCTGGAGTTAATTTCCTACCTACGATAGTGTGCCAACTGACGAGGTGGTGAAAAAGAAACTGGGACCTGGAGCTAAGAACTACAATTTGATGAATTTTGAATGCACTCGTGATCTCAAGATGGATCATTTATATCATTACAGCTATAAATCTTTTATTTCTCTCTTACCTGACTTCTGTTATAGCCTCTAAACGGCCTAGAAATCCAGTGTAATAGATGTCAACAAACAACAAAACAATGCTCACTGTTTGTCCTGATATCAGTTTAAGAAGGTGTAATAGTATTCAGGTTCTCAGGTAGAAGAAAAAAAAAATCAGGTACCGAAACTTCTTTGATTTTTTTGTCTTCATGCCTTTAAAACAAAACCACGGGAACCTTTGGTGCTGAAATGAGTTAAAGTTGTTGGCACTAAAATAATAGCAAAAAATGAATGTGGAAATTGTTGTAATCTGTCCACACTGAAAAGTATTTCAGTGTAAAAAAAAAAATGTTGGAAGCATTTTGCCAACCGGTTAGCAACTTAAAGCTAGTAGGTTCCCAATGGGAAATTCCTTTGGGACCAAGTAGCACTAAATTGGTGACTTAGAAACAACGCTGTCAATGAACGCTATGGAGAGAGGAAACATGCAAGAGGAGGAGAGTTTAGTGTCGGAGGTCGTGGATGAGTCTCCTCCGTCAGACATTTTTTATTTAGAGGAGGAAAGTGGGGACGAAGATGTTGTGGAAGAGGACGCCAGGGCGGCAGAAGCTTGGTTTGGTGTAGAAGGCTTACAGCTGTACATGTTTGAGGCTTTGTCTCGCAACGCTACCAGTTCTGTTAGCTCTACGCCTGCTGAAGACACAGACGTCCATCCCCGTGAACACTGGGACGGAACTCAAAGGTAAAGTAAATTATTTCTTATTTCAAGCGTTCTTGCGACATGAATCAAGATGCTATGACCGAAAGATTTGATTGACAAATGACCATTGATATATGATCGGCCGAATTTAGGTGTACAAGCTGATGTTTAACTGGCCTGCAGACAGATTTTAAGACAGGATTTATTTTTTAAATAGAAATGTTCTAAATTTACTACAATATAGTCTGATAAAGAGTGCATTTATATACATTTTTAAGCCAGAATGATTTGACATTCAAATATGAATTTTCTATAACTTTAAACATGCATTGATTTTTTTTTTTTTTCTAAAACTCTTTTCTGTAATTTTGCTGTAAAAAAAATTATAATTAACATATGTAAGCATATTTTAACTGAAATCTAAAATGCTAATTCTCTTGCTTTTTAAACTCCTATAGATTGCAGCTGCAGCTGACCGTTCATTAAAAACTGTAATTTTGCAGATTAATTCAGAACCTTAACAGAGATGGAAGGAAAAAAAGGAAAGTATACATAAATAAACTGCTCTTTGTCTAACATGGCTCAAACAACCTGTTGGTTTTTGTAGTGGTTTAAAAAATATGCTGATCTGCAGAACTGTAGAAGCTGATGACTCATCAGGAATAGGGATCAACGTGACAAAATTAACTCCACCCAAACACACCTGAATCAGAAGAGATCGAAAAACAAGAAGCAGCAAAGAAAAGACACAAGGAATAAAAAAAATAAAAATAAAGAAAACTTCTAATCAAGAGTAATTCTCTGCAAAAAGACGAATGAAGGAGCCTGAGATCAACTGAGCTCACTAATGGAAACAGACCTGAGCATGGAGACACTGACGCAAAGCAATCAGACAATGAGTCATAGAGGAGCAACTAATGAACCAAAACGGATTCTAATTATTGCAATTCTCATGTTGTCACTGCAGGTTAAAGGTAAGTTGTTGTTTTTTTTTTTTTTTGTTTGTTTAATGCAACTTTGAGCATTATAACAAAAATGTTTCTTTGCATTTAACCCATACTGGGGGAAGCAGGGGGCTGCTACTGTGCACAGCCCACCATCTTTGACTGCTGGTTTAGATGACTTTTGAGTGAATTTGGCTCCAACTGAGGATCAAAGCCATTAACTCTAAGCACAAGGTCTGCAGACGGACATTTTTACACAAAGCTTTTTCTGGTTCCTTGTTATTACAGCAACATTGAGCAGAAATCAGGTTCCCTCCCTCATTGCCATAGCCGGGGATGACATCACTTTCTCTTGTGAAAATGTGATTAGTAATCACAATAAATGTGACACGACCACCTGGATCCACGGTAATACTGACCTGTCAGCAGCTGTGGAGCTGGTAGAGCTCGGAGAGAGAACTGACATCCGGTCAGACAGACTGAGTGTTTCTGCAAATTGTTCTCTGGTTCTGAAGAAAATCTCAGCAGAGGATGTGGGTCGGTACACCTGCAGACAGTTTATAGCAGGAGAACAGTCGGGTCCAGATGCTGAGGTTCAGCTCTCTGTCGTTAACGGTGAGTACAGTGTTTACGCGGATTAAATGGATCCTGTTTGTTCCAATTATATTCCTTCTCATCCTTCTACAGTGACTGAGCATTTGGATCAGGAAAAGATGACGCTGACCTGCTCTGTTATCACACAAGAACGCTGTAAACACAGAGTGAAGTGGTTGTTTAACGGCACTGATGTGAAGCCAGAAACCAAAATGGCAGAGGAAACATCAACTTCCTGCTCTGCTGCTGTGACCTTTAACCCCACTCATTATGTTAAAACAACATGGTCTCATTTGTTTAAGTGTGAAATAAAAACAGGTGCTGACAAACTGCAGCTTTTTAGCCTCAGCCCTCATCCTCCAGGTGAGACACCTCAGGTGATGGACTTTAAACCCTCCCAGCTGTGTCCTCACTGATTTTTTTTATTTTTTTATTTTTATTTTGTTAAATTTCAGGCAACAATCCAACTCCACCAACGACACAATCTACTCCAGCAGTAGCTGAATTGGAGAAAACAGAGAACAAGGTTCCAGCAGGTAAAACCTTGACAGGGATACTGCAACAAAATAGCTTCTTATGATTTTATCTCAATTTCGAACTGTTCTGATTTGTTTCCAGACTGGTGGAGGCTCCTGGTTGTGTCTGCTGGTGTAGTTGCAGTGGTGGCCGTTGTTTTGGTCATCGTTATACGGACAGGAACCAAAGGTGAAATCAAACAGAATAAATGTATGAGTTCAAATAATTTTTTTGTTCTTTTTTTAAATAAGGGTTATAATTGGATTTCCCTATTTTCCAGGGAGTAAGATGCAGATGAATCAAAGCCATGTAAGTTTGTTTTTTGCAACACTTTAAAGAAGGCACATTTTAGGAGAAAGGCCTTGAGAAAATATATAATTAATTGCTAGGATGCAGGAGGAAAACTCCAAAAACATGACCAGGACTCCTTATAAGGAGCCCAAAACATATAATCTCCTTCTACTAACTGAAGCTGTCAATAGAAACCAATGCAATACTGAAGAGGGTTGGCAAAATGTAATAACATTCTCTTAATAAAACACTAGCAAGCATGTTGATCTAAAAATAGCAGTTTCAAGCCATTTGATTACCTAATTTTATCAAATGTTTCTGCAAAGCAAGCCATGCGTGACAAACACACACAAAAAAGGAATCGGTCATTTAGGAAAGTAATCATAGAAGTACACAAGCTATTAAATTAGAAGTTGGTGGGAATAAATCTGCACATGTCACTATAGACGGCATTATAAAGAAGTTAAATTCTCCCATATTCTAATTGAACTTTGCTCTCTTTTTTATAGGTACACAATGATGATGAAGATGCAGAAAATCATGTAAACATCGGGATGTCTGAGGTTTAACTTACAGCTTCCTGCTTGTATCAGAGTCACTGATCAAAGCGAATTTACTCAAATTCAAGCTGAATTTCATGTTTCTTTAACCTTGAAACAAAATCATTCCTGTTATCAAGGGTGAGTAAAAAACATAATCTGTTTCTCTTTTCTGATTGGATTTTATGTGAGATTCATTGTCAGATGCTTTTATTGTTGTCTGCTTTACATGTAGATGTTTCATCCTGTATGTCAAAAGGTTTGGGGTATTAAACGGAATGTTGATAGAGACTTATAGGCCTAGAAAACCCTTCTGATTTTAGCATCTCTCAGAAATACATTTCACCTTAAGTTGATTTCATTTTATTATTGGATTTGATGTCACTTGTTTATATGAATATTGCTCATGTTCTCATGTAGAAAACAGCAAACATTTTAGTATTTATTTGTTCCTGCAGGTTAAAGTATAATTTAGTTTTTTTGCACATATTCTTTCCTTTTTTTTTTTTTTTACATTGTTTCTTTATATTATTGTTCGTTCATTTCAAGAAATTTTTTTGCCCTTTTTTGTTTTAATACCGTATGAAATTAAAGTACAGTCATGTTAAATTTAACTGAACTTTTTCTACCGTAATGTTTATTAGCTGTAAAAAAAAAAAAAAAAAAAAGTGTTTTTACCTGTTTTTACCTTAATATGCTTTACACAAGATATCCTTTTATCTGTATTCCTTTTAAAGATCACTTTATAACAAAATTCTCCTGCTTTTGAGTTTTCCATTTGTTTTGCTTGTATTTGCTATTATAGATCAATAGAGGGCACTAGCACTGTGATTTCCATCCATCCATCTTCGTACACTTATTCCGTCAGGATCCTGGTGGGGCGATGCCTATCTCTTCAGTCTATGGGCAAAAGGCAGGGTACACCCTAGACCAGGGGCCCCCAACCACCGGGCCGCGGACCGGTACCGGTCCGTGGGTCATTTGGTACTAGGCCGCACAGAAAAGTGTGTGTGTGTGTGTGTGTGTGTGTGTGTGTGTGTGTGTAAATACATTTATCGACGAGTCTGAATGATGTTTACATCAATTACATCAGTCGGTACATCTGTGCCTCTTGACACAGGTTAATTCAGTTCAAGACGCATCCTATCTATAACATCCTATCTTTGTGAAGCGGGATTTTCTGCGGTTACAGCGACCAAAACAAAGCTACGGAGCAGACTGGACATCAGGAGCACACTTCGTCTGTCGTTGTCTCCGATCNTTTACACAAGATATCCTTTTATCTGTATTCCTTTTAAAGATCACTTTATTACAAAATTCACCTGATTTTGAGTTTTCCATTTGTTTTGCTTGTATTTGCTAATATAGATCAATAGAGGGCACTAGCACTGTGATTTCCATCCATCCATCCATCTTCGTACACTTATTCCGTCAGGGTCATGGTGGGGCGATGCCTATCTCTTCAGTCTATGGGCAAAAGGCAGGGTACATCCTACACAGGTCACCAGTCTGGTGCAGGGCAACATAGAGACATAAAACCATGCACACACTCACACCTAAGGGCAATGTGTGGTGCCAATTAACCTATCAGCCATGTTTTTGACTGTGCGAGGAAGTTGAAGAACCCATGCATGCATGGGGAGAACATGCAGACTCCGTGCAGAAAGACGGGAATCCAACCCAGAACTTTCTTGCTGCAAGGCAACGGTTCTACCCACTTTCCTCCCACATTATTACACAAACTGTTGGTGTCCTGTTTTATTTACCCTTTTCTTACAAAACAAATCTTTTGTAAAAAATGCAAAAATTAAAAACTGTGTAAAGTATCAAACGGTAAGTAGTTTTGCCACTAAAAAACCATAAAGGCATACAAAAATCAACTTCTATGTTGATGTTTAAACAGAAAAAAAGAGGAAACGATGACTTGGTGGTTCTGCATAAAAACACCTGCTGTGAATAAAAATGTAAAACCAGAAAGAGGAATTTAAAACTTGAAGAAATAACAGGAAGCAAAAGCATTGTAGATACAAGCTCCAGTTCAGAAAGTTGAGCAGACAAAGACGACGATGAAACCAAGAAGAGCAGAGGACGAATCAAGACACAGGATATGTGTGTTTTTCATGTTGCTGCTGCAGTTTGCAGGTAAGGATCAATTCAACTTATTTTTTATCAAGTAATTTTGCTTTTGTGAATTAAACAGTGAGCTTATATTGCTATTTGTCAGTCTGCTCACTGAGAAAAGCTTTCCCTCAATCATTTTCCAAACTTCTCACCTAAACATCAACATTTCTGATTTTCTGTTATTCTGCATAGCTCTAAGTGGAGATTCAACTCTGTACTTGACTGTCAGACAAGGAGATGACGTGACTTTGTCCTGTGAAAATGTAGCAGATGATCACAACTGTGACACCATCAGCTGGCTCTACAAAGACTCAATAAAATCAGAAGAAACGGCACTGATTGAACAAGGAAAGATCAGCGAAGATCGCTTGGATAGACTGAGTGTTGCTGCAAACTGTGCTCTGGTTCTAAAGAAAGTCAGAGCTGAGGATGTTGGTCGATATGCATGCAGACAGTGTAGAACAGAAAAAAAGACTGGTGGTAATTCCTTGGTGCATCTTTCAGTGGTCACAGGTGGGTAATTACAACATCTTTTGCTTTTAACAACAACACACTGGAGGCACAAAAGCAGAAGTAGCTATATTCACTCTTTTTCCCTATTTTAAATACTCAGTGACTGAGCATCAGGACCAGGACTGGATGATATTAAACTGCTCTGTGCTGACACATCAACGGTGTAAACACAAAGTGAGGTGGTTGTTTGAGGGTAAAGGTTTGGAGAGAGATCACCAAATTATAACTGAATCATGCAGCTCTTGCATTGCTGTCATCAAATTCCAGAGGAATCATTGCATTTACCCATCAGATTTGAACTTGTTCACATGTGAAATAAAGAGAGAAAATGATAAAGGGCAGTTTTTCATCCTCAGCTCCGATACACAAGGTGAGAAACACTAAAACTTGCAAAATGTCTTGTTAACATTCACTGGATTCAATTATTTTTAACATTTAAATTACTTTGCCCCTTTGTTCCATAGAGAGCAGAAGAACAGGTCTGAAATGTCCAACATTATCAACAACTGTATCACTGAGAAAGGACAACATGAAACCAGGAAGCAGCACGTTGAAACCTGTTGGAAAGAAGGGTGCAGCAGAAACAGGTTATGAAACACTTTTTTTATTCTAAACCTCCAACCACATTTCTGCAAAAACTGTTGCTTTCGTTTTCTAAATCAGTAGAAGAAATGCTACACGACATCTTCATCATATCAACTGGATTTTCTGTTTTCAGGTCCGCTGTGGTTATACATCACTGTGTCCCTAGTTATTCTGGTCATTATCATTACTGTGCCTGTGGTCATCATAATGAAGACAGGTAAAAGTGAGAGAAAAAACAACTTTTAAAGTATTTTTTCTTTATTGGACAGTGTTTTCAAATCATTTCTACTGTTTGGTTTTTTTTTAGAAGGGAAAATTCATCAAACTAAAAGCGATGTAAGTTTTATTTTTTGTCATTCTTTCATTCATTTGAATCACAATTATGTTAAACAGTGTTTATCCAATAGCAAAGATAATTAAGGTGGCCTTTAGGAAAAGGCAAAAAAAAATCCTTTCAGTTATGAAAATGTAGGTATGTTATTTGGAGCTGCTGTCTAAGTGCATTTACTGACAAGAAGGGATTCAGGTCCAAACACCTCTGCAAATGTCCTTAATAAAAAACTTCATAACCAAATTTCTGTAATGGTTGACAGCTGAATCCCAAACCTACATAAAAATAGGACTCCTGGAAAGATCCTGACTTTAATCATGCTTTCCCTAAAATGGGATCCATTAAAGGAAACCAAAGCATTCAAAAGAACTCTCCTAATTCTGAAGCGTGATCAATAATCCCAGAATAACCAATAAAAAACTCTGCAAATATCAGATTTTATCCAACATCAACAAGGACGTATCTAAATGTTTAACCATAAATGTGGGGGAAAATATTTCAGAAGTGGCAGAAGTGATCTTGTTTTTAAAAAATAACAGTTTTGCATTCAATGGCAAAAACCAGAACAATTCCATACATCCTTAAAAACTAAACTAAAATGCTGTTCATGTCGATGAACGTGATTAAACTTCAAACCAAATCTATACCTAAGGTTCTTAACCTGACTCCGCCAGATGGATTTGCTCCGCATATCCATCTGGAAAC
>NW_015151341.1:262430-264436 GCF_000732505.1 Cyprinodon variegatus
GAGTCTCCAGACTGATTAGCGAGTGAAATCTTGAAAGCTCGCGAGATCAGGATGGTCTAATGAGGCTATAAGGTTCTTCCTTTGAAAAGTAAAATTATGCAACAATGGAGAAGGCAGCCACATAGTCACCAAAGATTTGAGAAATTCTGTTGCTGCCTTCTGGGGTCCGAAATCCAAATGGGGGCAACAGGTGGTTTGTTTCTTTAACACACTTTCAGTTGTGTTGTTTGACAAATTGTGTTTTTGATTTCCAGCAAAAATAAAAATCTCTTACTAATTAGATTAAAACAATAATTACCTTAATATGATGTTACCAGGTCAAAGTGGTACAAAAAAAGAAATTTTCGAAAACCTCCCATCACCGCACCAAACATTTGAAAAACAAAAGCAATCTCTACCATACCCTCATTAATTCAAGAGGATAAAATAATGAAATGGTTTAAAGTACTCTAAACTACGGAAGCCTGTTTCCGCCACTCTTTAAAAAAAAAATAAAAAATTCTCATTATATTGAGTTAGCATCTCATATTGAGATACTATCTCATTATATTGAGTTAATATCCCATTATATTGAGATACTACAGTATACAATATATTGAGTTACTATCTCATTATAATGAAATACTATCTCATTATAATTAGATTATTTTTATTTATTTTATTTTTTTCTTCCATACTAAACAACTGTAGATATAAAATGAGAGATTCGGGCTCCAAATTAAATGAATTATATCCTTTTATTCTTGAGAAAACTTTAATTTCATAGAACTAAAAATGTAACATCATTGGTCGCAAATGACTTGGTATACATGGAAATCTATCAGCAGGTTTAAGACAGAAATGTTCTTTCCCTCTGACGATTTTGAAATAAGACTCAATAACTACATCCAAATATAGCAATAAAAACATATGAACTTAAAACAAAGAGTGAACATTAAGCTGCTTTGAGACGGTAACGGAGATTATTTATAGAGACTAGAATGTTTTCAACGATCTTCTGGTTACTGAGCAGATGCGTTATTTTCCAGGTTGATCCTGAAGAAGGTGTCTCCTATGCCTCTGTCAGCTACACCAAGAAACCAAACAGCACCAACCGGGTACCGGTCTTATTCCTTATTACACATCTTTATATCCAGAGCTGTTTCAAATGTGTTCTAGTGTCAAAATTACCAAACATGATTTCTATTTGTTGCAGATTAAAAGTGATGATGAAGGAGATGCAGTCACATACAGCACTCTGAAACCTTCCTCCCCTGATCCCAGCAGCATTTAGGTTTTATTTAAAAGATAAACAACTAAACAGACTAAGATGAACAGATTATAAGACAATATCTTTGAAGTCAATTTTGCTTGTATGTGAAAAAGCTTTTGATTTTGGTTGTGAGTTGGAGTGGTACATAGAAGATGAGGATGATATACGATTTTTACAAATAAAACAGAAGACTGGTACAGAAAAAGAGCTTAAAGACGAACACGTAAAATGAATGAATTAGTCCTTCCAAGCCCGTATTTGCTGCAGCACCCCCTAGTGGCGATAGGGATATTTTTAGAAAATGTATTAAAAATACTTTGCACAATTTATGAATTTGTGTTCGCATGGTTCCACCGAGCACTTTCATAACTGTATATGCAATTTTATGTAACCATAGTGTTTTATAGAGTGTTCTTTTGATCTTGTGTTCTTTATGTAATGGATGTGGAGAACTGTTCAATAATGTTTAAATAGTATAATAATTATTGTTTGCGTAAAAGGATTTTGAGGCCAAGGGTCCCGTGTGACATAAAACAGTGACTCGGGTTCTTTCTTGGACAACATGTTGTTCTAGTGTTATTGTGAAGTTTAATTAATAGTGCATATATTCACCTGAGAACTGAAGTGTATATGAAAATAAAGTAGTGAATCTCTATCTATTTTTCTATTTATAAGTTCGAAGTTTCGAAGATGCTTCTGAAACAATACAGCACATAACAGCAGGGTGTAAAATGCAGGCAGGAAGTGCATACAT
>NW_015151341.1:264831-268049 GCF_000732505.1 Cyprinodon variegatus
ATTATTTTTAGCTTCAGTTTGTTCTGTTGCATTCTTCCCATTGAACACAAGGAGCCATTATGCATTTTGGTTTTCTGCTGCAGGATGTTTTTTATAAAGTGTATTCTTCTGATTTCAAATCATTTTATAACATGCAGGCTTAGTATCAAATATTGCAGACTTATAATAATTAGGCAGTTTAACAAAAAAAATCTACAAAATATATACTTTATATGTGCAATATGTACAAAGCTGATTAAACTGGATACATGTGATCCATTTCCAGACTAAATTAGCAGTGGTTTGTTGAATCCACATTACGTTGAATTGTTTAGAATTAGGAAATTGCAAAGGACGACCCAAACTTCCTGCTTTAGAGCACCAGCTGAAGCAGTAAGGATCACAGCTTAAATGAGGAAGTTAAAGTCTCAATAATTACAGGAAGTAGAAAGATAGTGGTTTAAAAGCTCAAGTTGACAGAGTCACTCAGGAAGCAGAGAGAGACGATGAAGCAGAGAGGAACCATGGAGGAATCTAGGTTGAGAGAAATGTTTTTATTTTTCATCCTGATTCTGCAGTTCACAGGTGAGGTTCTGAACCACTATTCTTTATCTGGTTCTCTTCATTTCAGCATTAACAAAACTTCTTAATTGATCAGTAATGTCAAATGTGTAGATTAGATCTTGATTTAAGTTCCTGTTGAGAATGTCATTGTAAGAATTCAAACATTGAATCAATTAATAACCTTCTATAACATACTGACAGGAATATTTTTGCTTTAGTGTCCTTAGGAGCTGTAGTCACATATGCAGATCTCTTCATCATTGTCAGAGCTGGAGAGGATGTCACTTTGTCTCCTGAAAATGTGGCTCACAATAATTGTCACACCAACACCTGGTCCTACAGCAACTCTGATAGAAAAACTGTAGAGTTGGTTAATCATGGACAGATTAAAAATACCAGATCAGACAGACTGAGTCTTTCTGCAAACTGTTCTCTGGTTTTAAAGAAAGTCAGAGCTGAGGATGTTGGTGTGTACAACTGCAGACAGCAATTCCCAGGAACAATTTCAGTTTCTGATGCCGCCGTCCATCTTTATCTTGTTCAGTGTAAGTATTATACAATGTTTTCATCTTCAACTTTAAGAAATATCAACCTGCTTACAGCAGAATCAAAACGATTTCAACAACTGAAGGAACCATAATTTCTCTGCTTTTCTCCTCAAAATCAATTTCAGTTACAGAACGACATACCCTGAGCATGGTGTCATTAAGCTGTTCTTTATTGACAAATGAAGTGTGTAAACACAGAGTGAAGTGGTTGTTTGATGGTAACTATGTGACTAACACAAGCCAAGAGTCGTCCTCTTCCTGCTCTGCTGTGATCCCCCTCCAGAGGTCTCATTACATTTACACATCAAGGTTTAACTTTCTCAGCTGTGAAGTGAAGACAGAAGATGGTAAAGTTAATACTTTTACCTTCAACTCTCATCCAACAGGTGAGAAAATCAAGGAGTGCAATGAGTTTGCAATCGCTTGTCCTACAAACTAATAATTATCTTAAATCTGGAAAAACAGAGATATACATGGATTAAATTATTTGTAATGAGTTGAGTTTTGTTATTTTTTCAAAGGTCAAGATGAACCAATAACTGAATCTGCCTTTGCTCATTGTGAAAACCCAGTCACACCAGGTAAAACGCTGTCTAATTCTGCATTCTGTGATGTTCCACCAGTTTCTAGTTTCTCTCCTTTGTATCTGCACAGAACATGCATCAGACTGGTGGAGGTTCCTCGCTGGCTCTCTTGGTTTAGTTGCTCTGATAGCAGCCGTCATCATCATAGTTTGGACCAAAACTGAAGGTGAGTCTTCAAGGTTCCTTGTAAAACTTAAAAAAATATAAAGTATCCATTTCATCCCTATTGGGCATCAGAAACGGTGCTATGTTCACTGAGAGGTCATCCTTTGGATGCAACCAAATGCAGGTAAAACTCAACTTTTTATTCTGAAAAAAAAATAAAGCAATTTGGAGGTGATTATTACGATTTATAAACATTATTTTTTAACATTACTATAAATATAGTACAATATGAGACGATCTCCTTTTATGGAGATAAATTATCAAATTGAATTTAATTATTTTCATAAGCTGTGATGTTGTTATGAATATTTTCCCATAATAATTAGCTCAGGCGTCTTACCTGCATTGATTAATTTAACAATTGCAGTGTCACATTAAATGCTGGATGAATATTGACTTGACTAGGTTATTGAATACTGACTACAAAGTCAATTCTGCACGAATTGGGCTTCTCCTACCTTGGTGTTGACCATCTAAGAGAGGTACGCTCTGAAAATGCCTCTTCCAACTGTTGTGTT
The DNA here is from genome assembly GCF_000732505.1 of Cyprinodon variegatus. Lineage (NCBI taxonomy): Eukaryota > Metazoa > Chordata > Actinopteri > Cyprinodontiformes > Cyprinodontidae > Cyprinodon > Cyprinodon variegatus. The sequence goes on from NW_015151341.1 coordinate 267,190, forward strand.
CAGTCACATGCAGTACAGATGGCTAGGTTAGCCATGGTGGAGTAAACCAGTCAGTCCAAACTATCTGACACCCCGGGTGATGTCCAGGGGGGGAATATGAGGGTATGAGGGTCAGGATGACTGTCACCCAACAACCTACACAAGTGCTAGTGCTTGACCAGGAACTCGGCACCTTGGTTGCATAATTGTGACTGTGGAACCCTTGAAGAATCCAGGGAGCTTTTTCCAGGTATTTTGTTGTCCCAAAGAAGATGTGGGGCTTGGTTTGAATTTGGATCTCAGGAGCTTGAATGTGTCTCAGATATCAAGCCCTCAGGTCCACATTTTGCAAGCCTCTGGGGGGGCCTACATCTGAGGCCCATATGATGTGCTTGGAGATTTCCATAGCGTGATGATAAAGAATCATGTTGATAACCGGTACATCAAGTTTGACTTTGTTGTTATGATTTTTGCAACCTTTGAATGACCAAGGATGATCAGCTTGAATCACTGCCTTTGACACTCAGCCATTTTCATAGAACCATCTGATTTGTTCTATAAGATAAAATAACTTTACTTTCCTTTCTTAGGGAGAAAAACTCAACTGGATGAAAACCCTGTGAGTTTTTTTTTTTATAATTATTAAATATGAAGAGTTTGTTTTCAGTCTGTTCTTTGAAGAGAAAACTAAATTTAACCTAATTAGCTTTATTTGCCAGAGAAGGAAGGGCAATGTAAGAAAAAAATAGTGTTCAAAAACAAAAGTCTTGCCTTAGAGTAATTACCTATGAAAACATGTCAAAAGATGGTCATGTCAATCCAGTGGGAGGGATCAAAGCCACCTTTTGTCCCCCCTAATTTTTTGTTAGACCTAAAGTATA
>NW_015151341.1:268823-270519 GCF_000732505.1 Cyprinodon variegatus
TCCAGAGTGTTGTTCAGCATGGGGGTGAGTAGAAAATGAAGGCTAATCATGTTTCGGGTGTACTATTCCTTTAAGCTCCCCTTATGATCAGATTTACTAAAGGCTGTGTTGGTCTTTTATTGCAACAGCATTTTTAATGTGCTAACAAACAAAACACATGTAAAAGAAAAATACTGGAAGAATGGTTTCAAACAAGCACTAGCTCTGTAAAATACAAGTGCTCCAAGACACTGGGGGGGTGATCCCCTTCTCATTTGGGACCCTTATTAATGGTATATACAAGATGCTAACATAAATTAAGGGCAATATCTTTAAAGATCCCAATCAAGGAGTACTAAATTAGTTGGAGGGGGGGTTAAACAAACTGCACATGGACTATTTGGGTCGAGGTGGATGACGTTTTTAAAAGATTGCTTGCACAAATAAGACAAGCCACTTTGGTTCCATCCTGTTTAAATGAGTCGATAGTATGTGCTGCTTGCAGTTTGAGAGCGACCCTAAAAAGAAAGACGAGGTTCTAAGCCATTTAGTTTAAGCTTATAATAACAAACTTTTAGAAAATAATAACATAATAATACTCAATATTACTTATAGTGATCTATACCAAACTATTATCAAAGTCCTAGTAACAAAAGTAAAGAGATGGAAATAAGAAAACCTTAAGGTAAATATGAGAGATAAAATATAAAACACGTGAGAGAGGTCTTTGCTAACTCATTGATCGCCACCCTCCAACCCCCTGTAACAGAGAATGAGCCACAATCTGATTAACAGTGGAATAATAATGCAGGTACTTAATTAGACATTTTTAGGAAACAAATATTGACATTTCTAAATATCCCAAAAACATATAGGTTTCCTATATTATATCCTTTTGTGTAAAGGTAACAGATCATGCAAACTGCGGAGCCATTACAGGGATTTGGGGTAATTTGTGCAGTAGTTTCTGCTCTAACGCTTTACAGGTTTGCACTTTAGGTGAAGTTCAAACCTGTAAACAATGACTTTTATTCAAAGGATAAGATCACAGATGAAACAGTAAATTTATGGTGTAGTTAATGTTTCTGATATGTTATTGTTTCTGTTTTTCATTAGATGTGTAATGATGGAGCTGATGATGCTGTGAACTATGAAAACATCAGAGCTTCTCCAGTTTGACCCTCCTGCCTCCATCAGACTGAGCAGATCTAGAAGCTCCACACCAGGAGGTTTATCTGCTTTTTCTTTCATTTGAGCCTGATTGAATCATTTGCTGTCTATTGACTGAGAAGGCTTGGCACCAAGAAAAGAACAAATCATTCAGTTAAAAATTATTCCCTACTTTTTTTCTTATTTTGACAAATTTAGTTTCTTGTCATGTCTTGTCATGACCAAAAGAACGAGATCGCAGATACAAGCGGCCGAAATGGGTTTCCTCCGTAGGGTGGCTGGGCTCTCCCTTAGAGATAGGGTGAAGCTCGGTCATCCGGGAGGGACTCGGAGTAGTGCCGCTGCTCCTCCACGTCGAGAGGAGCGAGTTGAGGTAGCTTGGGCATCTGTTTAGGATGCCTCCTGGACGCCTCCCTGGTGAGGTGTTCCGGGCACGTCCCACCGGGGGGAGGCCCCGGGGAAGACCCAGGACACGCTGGAGAGACTGTTTCTCGGCTGGCCTGGGAACGCCTTGGGGTTCCTCCTGAAGAGCTGGAAGAAATGGCTG
>NW_015151341.1:272542-273917 GCF_000732505.1 Cyprinodon variegatus
ACTTTAAGTCGTTTTTGGAGCACATACTTCATCACTTTTACTTGAGTAAAGAGCTTGAGTTGATACTCCAGCTTTTACCAGAATTTTTTTTAAACTGCAGTTTCTATACTTCTACATCTTCTATACTTCTACAAGTAACAAATGTGTGTACTTTGACACCACTATCGATAATACATTGGTAACCTTTGAATAAAATATACATTATAATTTCTATACTGTTGTCTTTGTGTTGTCGAGCATCAGGAACTATATTTATTTCAGCTTCAGTCAAGATGCAAATCAATTAGCTTAATAGCATCTCTACTACCAGTGGTGTTAGCATAGAGTTGCTAAATGTTCCCTTTGACAATAAAGTATATCCAACATACTGCAAAATGTATTTAACAGCCAAATTATTGGAATCAGGTTTTTCAATCACTTCCCTGGCCACATGTCCATAAAACCAAGAATCTTGAGATGCTGACTGTTTTCCAACATCTGTGAAAGAGTGGGTCACACTCAGAATATGGAATTGTTTAGGAAAGACAGCAGCTCATAGCCTAGTAAACTAGCCCCACCCGCCAGCGGCCAAATTTCAGTTTTGCCTGTGAGTGGTCTAACCTCGATCAATGACCCAGGCCCTAGAACTGGCTGGCCAATCACAACGCAGAGATCTGTTTTAAATTTTTGGATGCAAAGTGGGCGGGGTTTTGAGGTTATGACAATGCTGCACGACGCTGGAGAAAGCACAACAACGAAGATGGCAACGACTATTGTTCTCGATTGACTCAGCTTTGCAATCAGTTCTGGAAGGATTAGCTTGGCGTTTTCGTTGAAACGTGAGCAGGAAGAGGCTCTACGGTCATTCATTTCTAAGGACGTTTTCGCCGTTTTACCGACAGGCTGTTTGTTTGCACTCCCCCACGAGCTTTCTGTCACACTTACTACGTCACAGGCAGTTGTGCTCATTGGTCAGAGCGTTGGCCAATAGGCGCAGACACGGTTTGAAAGACAACATGTTGTTCTCATCAACAATCTTCTGATGTCTCATTCATCGGAGCCAGACTAAAGGCGTTTCTCAATTCACGAGAACGTGAGTATGTACTCGCGTTCTCGTCAAGTCCATTCTTGGCGAGAACGCAGGAAGATCGGACTTGACGAGAACACGAGCACGCAAGTACGTATGTGTATTGGAACAGAAGCGTATTCGTGACGTCATCACATGCAACGTTCTTTAGCATTTCTTTAACAGTCAAAACTATTTATTCCCTACACAAAACATTTTGAAAACAATATTTTTAATTTCTAAAGCTTAAAAAACATTTTAAATAACTACCGAACCGCAAAAAACCGCCATCATAACGAGCGCTAGTTCACACATAACTAGACCGAGAAA
>NW_015151341.1:276315-280500 GCF_000732505.1 Cyprinodon variegatus
GATCTGGCGTTCTCGAGAATTGGAACGGTACTCGGGCTGAGGCTGATGACGTGTCACGAGTACACAAGCACACGAGAACGCTCAAGAACGCATATTGGGAAACGCCCTAAGTTACACATTTAATCTCACATTTAGTCTGGTTTATCAGGCTAAGCAACTCAGCCACAAAGCGGTAGGCCACATAAACTGACAGCAGGGTCAGCTGCTAGTGAAGCTCATAGTGGAAAGAGGTTGCAAATTTCAGCAGTGTCAATCACTACACACCTCTAAACTTCATGAGGCCTTCAGATGAACTCAAGAACAGGGAGTTTCGTGGAAGGGGTTTCCATAGTCCGTTTGCTGCGTCCAAGCCATACATTACCAAGTGCAATACAAAGCGTCCAGTGCAGTGGTGTAAAACACTATGCCACTGGATTCCAGAGCAGACTTTAGGTGGCAGATCCTACAGAGAGAGGTTACAAAAGCCCTCATAAAGACTATATAATCAATGGACGTAATGTAACCAGATACGACAGAGCTGAGACCTTTCCCCAAAGCCAGGCCTGGGGCTGGGTTCTTCCATCCTCCATAGGGCCCACCACCTTCATGAAGAACTATGATAGACCTGCGCTAAAAGTATTGGGCAGCAGTCAGAGGTGGAGGCTTAGGTGACCTGATGCACAGAAACTAGCTAGAATGTTCTAGTTATTATAATCATACTGTAGCTTTAAAGGAATCCTGAGTTGAGCCTTCCAATATGCCACTTGTAAGACACCTTTGGAAATTACAAATACAAACCCAGCTCTGTAAATTACAAGCAAAATATTCATTGATAGATTGTGTCTTAAAGCATTAGAGGAGGAAAGTTTTGATTCCATTTGGATGTCGACTCATTGATTCAAATTATCATTTGACATGTATCCATTGTGGCACATTTTCTCAAACATATGTTTGAATAACAGAAAGGTGTGGCTTTAATAAAGAAGGCTCAGGATGACTGGTAAACACCCAACTTGTTGATCAATAGTCTAAAAAAAGCTGGTTACATAGAACGTTAATGAGATTTTAAACTTGCACAAAAACGCATGGTTTCATTAGTGCTTGTCAGTGGCACTGGTTAGTCTAAACAAGCTAATGAGCCTTCTGTTATCATGTGCCAGTAGAACAGGGGGATCTTTGAACTAGGGGTGAAAATAATAATCGTTTTGTATCGATGCATCGATCAAACAGCTGAAGATCCGATGCATCGATACAGCCGCAAGAGTATCGATTCATGTTTTTTTTTTTCCTCCGCTATATTTTTATCCATTTGCTCCTGGACGTAATTCTCCCTCCTGTGCTGCGGTGGCGCTAAACCTATTTTGCCCTCCTACCTCGCTTCCTGGTTATACTCTTACAGCAGTTTGTTGCAGTGAGCTTGATGCAGACATTTTTCATTTATGCTCAATATTGAAGCGTGGTCTGTGCTACACACTGTGGGTCTAGATACGGCCGAGGCGGTGAGGAAGTGGGGGTGAGTTTAGTCCGACGACGGAGCGACATGAGGGCCAAAAAGAGCGGAGATCCAGGTGGAAAAAGGGTCCCAGCGTTCTCGCGCACCTCGCTCTTCTAGCGGGTCAAACTTCACAAGTTTTTTTCGGCAATTTTGGTCATAAAAACAAAACAAGCTGGCCTCCTGTCTGTGGCACTGTTTGCAGTCAGCTACAATTTGGGAGAAGAGCAGCAGAGCGTCTGTGGAGAGGGGGGCGGGGACATCTGGAGCAGAGGTATTGCATTGCACTCATTATGCAGTATTTTTTTATGCAAGGCCTTTCACAATCTAAAATGCAGGGGTATTAATATTTTTCAATGAATGAGGTTTTAATATGAATAGGTGGAGTACAACTTTTCTACTTCTGTTATTTGCTGTTGTTTTTCAAAGAAAACGATATTACAGCTTTCATTGATTTATTTCAAATTTGAAACATTGTCTAGCCTGTAAGGTAAAAAAAAAATAAAGCAATTAATCGTATTAATCGAATCGTGGTGTATTCTTGAGTATCGAAAATAATCGAATCGTTGGGTCAGGAAATCGATATTGAATCGCCATGATGGATGTGATTTACACCCCTACTCTGAACACAGATGTCTCACTGTGTTATATGATGAAAAATGTTTAGCTTCATTAGTTCTAAATCATAAACATTTAGGTAAGGAAAAATGATCAATGCTTATTTAGTTTGAAATAACTGAATAGAGCTACATTTCATTTTGAAGCTAAAATCCCAAAGACTTTCAAAATAAAAGCCTGTGGGATCCACTAGTATTTTGTTTTTGTTTTTTTTACATTAGCTCTAAACAGAGTAACATGTTTTTTTTTTATTTCCTCTAAAAATGTAAGTGGAGAGACCTTTAAAGCAAAATGTATATTCCCGGCATCGTGGCTGGTTCTGCTAAATTGGTCTTACAAGTGAAAAATAGTTATTGCTCTGGTGACATGTAAATAACATTGGCTATCATTCCTCGTTAGACTATCTATATTGTAATTTAGGTCTGCATAACCAGTATATATCTAAGAGATTTTGTTGCAGTGGCTCATGGAAGGTGCAAAAGAAAAAAAAAAAACAATGGCTATGTTCAATAAGTAACATGAGTTGCAAAAAATGTAACCCTAAAAGGAAGAATAAAGAAAAATGGGTCATTTTTTTTTTCATATTCCAAGTAATTCAACATGGGACAATGTTCTATGGAACCACAGTGTTACCAAAGTCAAGGCTTCCGTTGTACAATTATGTGACGCAACATGATGCTGCAATCACCATGCTTGGTTAACATCTTTGCTACCAGTGTTCATTCGGTCACTGTTCTGTTAGCACATTATCACTGAAACACTTTCTATTATGGTATCAGAAAAAGATGGAAGGGTAAAGTGTCTACAAAGAAGCAAAAACTTGACCTTAGTTCATCTAATTTTAATTGACCAGACATTTTTTGCAGATAACTATTGCATCCAATAATTTCATAATCCTTTTTCATATTTTTTTTTTTTTCATGATTAGACTTGAGGAGAAAAAGGAAGTTAATGTTTTGTAAATTCTAACCAGAAGCCTTTAAACATCTGACCTCTTCCTTTATTCAAGAATTAAAGCACTTTTTCCACAATATACAGTGCTCTTCAGTTTTCATACACTTGACACTTTCTGTATTAAGGGCTGAAATGGGTTCACTTTCTCACGTGATCATTACAGTTTTGCCAATGAAGTTAGTCTGTGAAAGGAAAAAGTTCCATATTTTAAATGCCCCCCAAAAAATACTTTCTGAAATACTGTAATAATTTCAGAAAGCAAGAATAAAAAGAGTACATCTAGTACATTTTTCAAACCAACTTTTCTTTTCAGGTTTATGGTGATTTTTCTTCTTTTTTTTTTTCTTTTTTTTAACATTCTTTTAACGAACTTTCTGTCCCCAATTTAGCTCCTTAAAGGGACGGCCAAACCTTCCTGTATTAAAGCTCCGGCCGAGGCAGGAAGGATGACGGCCTGAATGAAGAAGTTAAAGTCTGAATAGTTACAGGAAGTAGAAAGATTGTGGTTTAAAAGCTCAAGTTGACAGAGTCACTCAGGAAGCAGAGAGAGAGACGATGAAGCAGAGAAGAACCATGGAGGAATCTAGATCTAGCCCGACTTTACACGAGCGAATAAAGTGATGTGATTGGTCGTTTATCAAGGGGGCGGGATTGTTGTGGCGGAAGTTTCGAAAGCAAGTTTGATTTTGATACAGATGTCCATCCCCGTGAACACTGGGACGGAACTCAATGGGAAAGGAAATTATTCTTATTTCAACCGTTGCATAAATTTAGCAACGACATATGAATCAAGATGCTATGACCAGAAAAATTTGATTGACGGATGACCTTTGATATATGATTGGCCGAATTGAGGTGTTCAGGCTGACGTATATTTTCTGCATTTTCTGATAAAAAGTACATTTATATACATGTTTAAGCCAGAATGATTTGACATTTAAATATGACTTCCCTACGACTTTAAATCAAGCTTCAATTAAGTTTATAAAAACCATGGTGACTTATTTTGTGCAGCTAGCCTGCACCAGATCATGTTTACATTCAGGCTTTGGTAATCCTGGTGCCTTTTTTCGTCACTGTGTCATACCGATCAGAGATTATTGGTTCCTCAGTGATTTAATTTACTTATCTTTTTGTTAATT
>NW_015151341.1:280756-282292 GCF_000732505.1 Cyprinodon variegatus
CAGTGTAGTCCGGTTTCTCTGACTGACTGGCTGGATGTGCTCTCTTTATCCTCTTACATGTGACCTGGCTTGGAGCTCGCCTGCCTGCCTTTGTTTCCTGGACGGGGACGCCTTTTACAGCTGCCTATTGTATCTCTGCTACTGTCTCCTTGAACCCCAGTCGGCCTTGGGAGATGTCCGCTCACACTGAGCCTGGTTCTGCTGGAGGTTTCTGTCTGTTAAAAGGGAGTTTTTCCTCTCCACTGTCACTACAACCATGCTTAGTGCGAGGGATTGCATTCGAGTTAATGAGTCAATGCAATCAACTGCTTTTTATTAGATAGAAAACTTTGAATCAATCTGACTGGATGATCTGGTGAACTGTAGAGTGCCTTGAGATGACGTGTTGTGAATTGGTGCTATATAAATAAACTGAATTGAATTGAATTTTATTTCCATACCAGTTTTTTTTCCGTTATATTTTTTCATATTGAACACTAGGGGGCAATACCTGCATTCTTTTTTCTATGAGTCAGTACTTGTTCATACTAATTTAATCATTTCATAAGTTGGTATTGTATTGATAAATATTACACAATTATAAGAATAATAAACGCAAATATCTTAGGAAATAATAGTTATTTTGTTATTGATATAATTTCCATTTTTTTTTTTTTTTTTTGTTCTCCTATAAAGGATACAAATCTTTGTTTTTCTGCAAATGTTTGTACATTTTCATGTACTGTATTATAGGTGCAAAGTGAGTCAGTGTCTCATGAAGATGGTGTTTCATCAAGAGGATAAAGAATCTTGATTCTGTGTAAAGTTTGTTCTGGGATTTCAGTCAGATTCGGATGCTACGCCTCATCTTTCTCTTGTTCTCTGTGAGCATTAAACAATATTTTCAGCTTTCAGTAACAACAACTGCTGAAGGTCGAAAAAAAATATCTGCTAGATAGTATTTGTAGTTGCTTTTTTTATCCTGATTGTCTCAGTCCAGGATATGACCCACTTCTTCTACCAAAGAAAGCATTCATTGTTTTCGCTCACTTTTATTTATATGGTTCAGCTTCAAGTGTCAACAGTCTGAAAAGTTTTATTATTTAAAATTAGAGAAAACGTATTAATTGTTATGTATTTTCTTATCTTTTTAATAACTTTTCAATATATTATATTTGTTTTTACTTAAACTATTCAGTTGCTGTAAGAATTTTTTTTGGCGGGGCTCTATTTCTTCATCTTAAACACAGCAGAGCATGTTCAACTTTTGTTGTATTCTGTAGGGCTTTTCTTGTTGGTGGAGTCTATGTTAGCGTCTGTAATAAAATTTAGTCGTCCCAGTTCACATTTTTTAAATGCAAGTTCAAGTATATGATAAGTGATTTTAGGTTACTGCTAATAAATGTTTTCAATACCAGAAATCCATAAACCATGCATTCTAAATACTGATATTGGTATCAAATCTAATGTTTGTTCAGAATAAGGAAATCAAAAGACGACCAAACCTTTCTGCTTTAAAGCTCCAGTCGAGGCAGGAAGGATGACAGCTTGAATGAA
>NW_015151341.1:282678-284499 GCF_000732505.1 Cyprinodon variegatus
CATCATGTTGGTAGTTTCATAGAGCAGACCTTGAGTTTAGTTCCTGTTGATAATCTGCTGTATAAGATGTTAAGTGTCTGGACATTTTTTAAAGGATAAATAAAAATCCTATCCAAATATCTCTGCTTTAGTGTCATCAGCAGCTACACTCAGTTATCCTGATCTCTTCATCACTGTCAGAGCTGGAGATGACGTCACTTTGTCTACTGAAAAACAATTGGATCCTGATTTTACTAATTGTGAAACAACCAGCTGGTACTACAGTTTAGGAAGCAAATCAGAACCCTTGCTTCAGCGTGGGCAGGTTAAAAATACAAGATCAAACAGACTGAGATTTACTACAGACTGTTCCCTGCTTCTTACGAAAGTCACAGCTGAGGACGTTGGTCTGTACTACTGGACATATAAGTACATAAATTCAATATCAGTTATAGACGCCAACATTTATCTTTCCCTTGTTAATTGTAAGTATTATTGAGCATTTTCAGCTTTTAATAACAGAATCCAAATGATTTCTAAAAAATCTGCAAACCATAATTGACCTGCTTTTATCTTTGAAATCATCTTCAGTGACAGAACATCAGAGCCAGAACACGGTGACATTAAACTGCTCTGTGGTGACTGATGAGTGTAAACACAGAGTGAAGTGGATGTTTGATGGTAACTATGTGACTAAAGCAAGCCAAGATAGTCCAGAATCATCCTCTTCCTGCTCTGCTGCGGTCACCTTCCAGACGTCTCATTACATTTACGCATCAAGGTTTAACCTCTTCAGTTGTGAAGTGAAGGAAAAAAATGGTAAAGTTCATCTTTTTGCCTTCAACTCTCATCCATCAGGTAAGAAAATCAAGGAGAGCAATGAGTTTGAAATCATTTTAGTTCTACAATCTAATAACCTGCCGAGCAAAAATTGGGTGAAAAAACAGGATTAACGTCCAAACAACATCTACAATTTGGCTGAAAGGTGAAAAGTCCTTAATTTTCATACCTTAAAAGACGTTAAAAACTGGGTTTTCAAAGTTTTTTCAACGTCTATTATTAATCTTAAGTGGAAAAAATCGGACCAACCAACCATGGTCCAATTTTCAACAACTATTTCTAGACTAAATCGAGACTATGACAAACATACAGATCTGATATTTAAGGGATATAAAGGTTTAATTTACTTTGTAAATGATGAGTTTTGCTCTCTACTAATTCTTACAGCTCAGTCAGCCCAGGTAAAACAATGGCTGTTTCTCAGTATGTGTACTTGTGCGTTCTCATGTGCTCGTGAAACGTCATCAGCCTCAGCACTAGTAGTTTACTATTCAATACATTGTGGGGTTCATTGTTGTTGGGGGGTGGGGGCTGCCTAGAACCCACAAAGGGAATTATTCTTTAGGAGTTTTAGAGTCAGTGGTTTGAAAACATGTCTGTCCTATAAACCTAATTTACTTTTTAAATAATACATTTTGTTTTTTCATTAAGCTCCAGATAAAACAGATGAATCTACCTTTGCTAATTGTGAAAATCCAGTCAAACCAGGTAAATCACTGTCTAAATCTGCTCTTTGTGATGTTCCACCAGTTTCTAGATTCTCTCCTTTGTATCTGTACAGAACATGCATCAGACTGGTGGAGGTTCCTTGCTGGCTCTCTTGGTTTAGTTGCTCTGATAGCAGCTGTCATCATCATCATTTTGACTAGAACTGAAGGTAAGAGTCTTCAAAGATCAATATGATAAAGGATGAACATGAAGGTTCTGTAGAAAAGCTAAACTTTTTTATTTTTTAGGGAGAAAAACCCATGGAGGGAAAAAGCTGGTACGTATTGTAGTAGT
>NW_015151341.1:285808-287082 GCF_000732505.1 Cyprinodon variegatus
CCTGCTACCACGTTGGCAAGTAAATGTTTTCACATGCAAACCTTTAATGCAGGAGGATGGTTTGGTTTATTTATCATTTGTTTCATGCCTCAGATGTTTTATTGTTTGTGTTTTATTCAGGATGGTAATGATGGAGAGGAAGATGCTGTGAACCATGAAAACATCAGAGCTTCTCCAGTTTGCTTCTCCTGCCACTTTTAGATTAAGTAGATCTAGAAGCTCAAGGTTGGCAGCTTCATCTGCTTCCTTTATTAAAGCCTGTCTCATTTACTGCTTAAAAGGTCAAATGTTTAGAGCCAGAAAAAATACAAAAGACATCACAGGGAAATTTTTTTACTTAGAAAAACGGTCAGTAATGATTTTTTTGTTTGTTTGTTTTGTTTTTTATTATTTTAGTTTGCATTTATGCTATCTAAGATATATCCACGATATATAGAGCTTTTTTTTTTTTTTTTGCAATGCTTGTTGTTAGTTCTTTTCACTGTATAAACATCTCACATTGTAAGTTTACCCCAGTGAAGAGAGTGAATCTCAAGACAGGGAAATTTATTTAATTAAAAGAATCTTATTTATTTAGTTAAAAAAATACAAACAGTCAGTTTTCTTTTATTTGGACAAAGTATGCATTTATGCTATTTAAGATATATCCCAAATATATACAGCAGTGATAGTTGGTGGTGATATTTGTAAGGTTGGCTAAATAAATATAAAATTAAACACTTCAAACTCTATTTCAAAAATAGGAGCATTTTATAATAAGAAAGAGGAGAAAGCTCTAGAAAAGACCCCATTAAAGTTACAGGGAAGATTATCAAACGCCACAAACTGCAGCTAGTTGCTTTAACACAGTCCAGATCCAGTGATAACCATTCATTTTGCTTCTGCACAGCGACGCCGGGGCCCCCATTAAGCTAACAGGTGGTTTTTATTTTCCCCAACATTAAGAATCTTACAATGCTGCCAGAATGACTTGTGTTGCATTGATATTTTTTTATCTGACTTGATTTAATTCATGTTTTAGGTTATTTTCTTCAAAAACAAAAAAAGAGGCAACACAATCAGAAGAGAGTTTTTTTTTTCTGTTTTGTTTTTTAACACACTTGTTAGATTATCTTTTTACCCCACCCTCTTCACTTTCAGCGTTCCCTGCAAAGACACCAAACAGCTGAGAACCTGAAAAACCCACCTCATTCATGTTAATCTTTTTTTTTCTAGCAATGCAATCAGTTTGTAGACAACCTCATAGTCTGAACTCAGAGTTCAGTGGCTGAAGC
>NW_015151341.1:292997-294158 GCF_000732505.1 Cyprinodon variegatus
TAGACAACCTCATAGTCTGAACTCAGAGTTCAGTGGCTGAAGCCTGTGGCCTCTATGGGATAGGATAACCCCACAGGCCTCTGGCTGACAGAATCAGCTCCAACAAGCAGCCTGTTGAGCTGCTGTGGTAAAACAGCCGTCAGTCCCTCTGCAGAAACTAGAACCAAAGAAAGGAAAAATAACAGAGCTGTTTGGGATGATGAAAAGTTTGTCTTTTATGTAGATTATAATTATTTACCCAAATTAAATCTGTCATAAACTGATGTAAATAGGAACCATGTTGTTGGCATTTTCTGCTTCCTATTATATATTGTTTAAGGATTGTTTTAGAATTATTTGCTTGCTTTTGAAGTTTAATTGCTCTGAAAAAATTTTGAAAAATGTAAAGAAGTATCCTCTTTTTGCTGAGCTCACAAATAACATGAAAATAAAGGCTTTTGAAGTTACAGAATGCTTAATGTGTTGCTGAACTTATCTTGAACTGTCTGTTTGAATTTAGGTCACATTAAAAGTTAAGCTAAGCTGATGGGAAATTTGAGTAAAGAAGCTTTTTAAGCAAACTTCCTGTCATCTGTGCTCATGATTGGTTAGTATGTTTATCTGCTCTGTTCACATCTTAGCAATCTTTTTTTTCTTCGAACGTATTGCATCAACAGAGGCGTAGCTTCTACTTTATACATAGAGCCACGATGCTGCATTAGATGCATATTTAACCGTATCTTCATGTGTTTATCTGATCTTTATTATTTTTTGCACATTTCTGCTCTTTTGCTTATTATTATGCTATTAGAAAATTTAAACTAGAATATGTTGCAACAAAACAACATAAAGCAAAGTGAAATTAAAAACTGTTTTTTTAAGTTGAGGGTTTTGCACTTAGGAGGGAAAGAAAAGCAAACTTTTGCAAAAATATGTTTGGATCAGAAGTCTTTATGCATTTCCTGTCTTTCTCTTTCCCAGAATTCAGATGTCTTTATCAGAAGTTAAATGTCAGAATCAACACGTTCTTCAGCTTTCAGAGATTATTCTTTCGATGACCCACAAAGTGATTCTAATGCTGAAATTAAATGTTATTTTAGTGAATTAACTGTTTTATTTTTATGAATGATTATTTCAGTTTCCTTAGTAAAGTCATAACCTAGTAGGGCACAAACTGCTCCT
>NW_015151341.1:294209-297369 GCF_000732505.1 Cyprinodon variegatus
AACTGAATTGAAATTGAATTGAAATAACTGTTTTATTTTTATGAATGATTATTTCAGTTTCCTTAGTAAAGTCATAACCTAGTAGGGCACAAACTGCTCCTTCATGAATATATCAAAGGAGAAATGCTGCAGTAATGCTTTAATTTCTAAAGATCTAAAACAGAACACTTTACTAAACACAATGATCAATTCTAGATGAAATATTGATTTTATTCACTACACTACTGGGATTGTTTTGCAGAGCATCAGGACCTAATTTTATCAGCTTCAGTTAAGCAGCAAAGTTTGCTGAACAGTACCTCTGCTTCCACCTAGTGTCAGCTTTAAGATACTACATCTTGATCAGCATGATGTAATTTAATTTATTCAGCAAATATGGTCCCTTTTAATGAAGCTGTTGTATTTTACTGCATCCCTCCTGCCCTTTAGTTTTCTTGAGTTTTTGTTCAAATTTAATACATTAAATATTTTATAACAGTCTAATGTTCTCTACTGAGCATTAGTATATTTAATGCAATATTTACTATTATTATTATTATTATTACTCCCCTTATTCTCCCCTTTTTAAGATTCTGCAGACACTTACTGTCAACTTCTGGTTGTGTGCATAGTTGAGCTCTCACGTTAGCAGAAAAAGCCTTTTTATTTATTTTTTTACTCATCCTCATGTTAGGTGCTGCATGTACCAGCTTACAGCAAATCACCATCTTGATTGCAATATAATGCTGCATTTAACTCACTGATATAAATGACAGACAATAAAAAACTGTCTGCTTTATGACAACTTCACATCCACTCTCACCAGCAGGGCAAGACAACAACCAACAAACTCAAAAGTGTAGAAAGCAGGTTGATTTGGTGTCAAGTTAAGGATGTTACATCAGCAGATGATCAAACATTTTACTATGTAGAAGGAAAATAAAAAAAAAAATAACGTGTTCATGTAAACCACAATGATCAATCACATCCACAATCCACTTCACAGTACTTGCATACATGTGCACCTCAAATGAGAAACGCTAAACTTCAACATTAAAAGATTTTCAATCAATAGACCAATCACTGTCCATCCCTTTGCCAACTCCTGACATATTTAATTTTTATTAAGTGCTGTGTATTCATAGCTTTTGTTAATAAATTGATATAGTAATGTAATGTACTGGATTCGGACCTAAGATTCAACCACGACAGGTCAGTGATGTTTAAAATATTTATTGAAAAACAAGCAGGGTTTAAATAGCGCTGGCTCCCGGGTGTGCAGCTCTCGATAACCAGCCGGAACGTCCTAGAGGAAAAGGGACAGGTTAGAGGCTGCAGAGGCAGGTTAGAACTGAGGAGTTGACAAAGGTCTAACCTGCAAGCCAGAGACAGGCAGGAGGCTTGGGGGAAAGAGACGTCCACTTGTTTGCGGCGACAAACCGTTGAGCGGTTGACAAGTGCTTTAGTCCAGAGACAGTCAGGGTTTGGTAACGGGGGTCCAATAAAGCAGCAGAGGTACAGGAGGGTGTAATCCAGCAGATATTTCTGATTCCAGTTTCAGGTCCAATCTCCCAATAAACACAGAGAGTAAAGGGGGCAGGCAGGCTCAGGTACCCACAGACAGAAAAGGGTTCAGAGGCACAGGTGGTCAATCCAGTATCAGGATTCAGACAGGAAGACAACTCCAGAGAGGAATCAGGCAGGCTCTAAATCAGGGGACAAGGACAGGTCGGTAGGCAGGCAGGCAGGCAGACAGGTTATCAATGTAAAAGGTGGAAAGGTTCTTAACAGGATGGCTTGAAACGATCTGGCACTGGAGACTGATCAGGACGGAGCTTATCTGCAGGTGGCAACAGGTGAAACCAATAGAGATAATTGCAGAGAGGGTGGAGACTGAACCAGATAGTTAATTGGAGGCAGAATCAGTTCCAGTGCCAGGATCATCCTAACTAATTAATTAGCACCTTTAATATGTTAAAAGAAAAATATATCAAACAATTAATTCATGCTGTCAGTAACCTGGTTATTAAAGTTCATTCCGTGCCCAGGGGAGATTCCAACCAGTCACCTTTCAGCAAGACAAGGTGAATGCTGCTCAGAGAGTCCCAGGCGTTAAAGCATTGAAGACTGCAGAACTGGCAGGAGATCAGATCCAAGCAGACAAATGAATGCAGGACAATCCAGAGAGTGAAGCCATAGCTTGTGTCGAGGAGGTTCACAGAAGATCAGAGATCGGAAGAGGTACCAAAGGGCAATCTAGGACGGTGTCTGGAAGCAGTTCCAGGTTTGATCAACAGGCAGAATCCAGCAGAAGTCCGAAGACAAGTCAGGCAAACAGATTAGAACGAGGCAAACAGATTAGAACGGGGACTGGCAAGCTCAGAGGTCCACAGGCAGAACTGGTCAGGGTACGGCTATCAGAAAACATTAGTACTTCTTAGAAGACTCTCACCAAGGACTCAAATAATCAGGCAGGTTAAATAGAGATGTGAGCAGGTTAAATTGATGAGCGGTGAAAAGAACCTGGGCGGAGCTAGGCAGGTGAACGCAATGAACAATCCAGTGTTAATCATTTAATTTAGAAGTTTTTATAGGATATAAAGCTTTTATAATAAATGGCCTATAGTAGCTCACTGTAAAGAACTGTATGGTGTTTTAGCCCCCTGTCCCAAACAGCAGATGTCATTTAGAGGTTGATTCTTTCTTAATCTGGTCGGTCCATCAGTCTTGAGTCCATTAGTCAATTCTATTCAGTTTATTGTTTATCAGTTTATAAAGCCACAATTCACAGCAAATGTCATCTCAACAGCAAAAAGGGAATGGTGGAGTAGAGCTTAGGGTATAAAGCTTGGAATCCTGAGGTTCTGAGTTTGAGTCCCACTCCCAGAGACTGCCACTCAGGGTCTCTGAGCAAGACCCTTACCACACTGCTTCCCGGGCGCCCCACGATGACAGCCCTCTGCTCTCCAAGGGAATGTGTTAAATGCAGAGGGGATATTCTCCAATGTGAGGCCATTCAGCTTGCCAGTTGAAGGATTAGACCCAGCTTTTTTTCTTTTTGCCAGTGTCTAGGAAGCCAAAGACAGATCGTTAGTGGGTTGATTAGGGGTGTAAATCACATCCATCATGGCGATTCGATTCAGTATCGATTTCCTGACCCAACGATTCGATTATTTTCGAT
>NW_015151341.1:300701-306970 GCF_000732505.1 Cyprinodon variegatus
ACAACTACTGTTTATTCAGTTCTCTTCATTTCAACATTAACAAACTGTTTAATCGATGCATCATGTTGGTAGTTTCATAGAGCAGACCTTGAGTTTAGTTCCTGTTGATAATCTGCTGCATAAGATCTCAAATTTCTAAACAGTTATTCTTTATATTAAATTCTGATGTGAACATTTCTGCTTTGGTCTCATCAGGAGCTCTAAGCAGCGATAGAGATCTATTGCTCTACATCCCTGTCAGAGCTGGAGATGACGTTGCTTTGTCTCCTGAAGATTTGGATCCTAGTTTTACTAATTGTGAAAGTATCAGCTGGCTTCACCGACTTAAAGGCAAATCAGAATACGTATTTGAAGATGGGCAGGTTAGAAATACCAGATCGAACAGACTGAGTGTTTCTTCAGACTGTTTGCTGGTTCTAAAGAAAGTCACAGCTGAGGATGTTGGTCGGTACCGCTGGACGCATCGTTACGTGAGTTCAATGTCAATTATAGAGGCCGACATTTATCTTTCCCTTGTTGACTGTAAGTATCATTGAGCATTTTCAGCTTTTAATAACAGAATCCAAATGATTTCTAAAAAATCTGTAAACCATAATTGACCTGCTTTTATCTTTGAAATCATCTTCAGTGACAGAACATCAGAACCAGAACATGAACGTGACATTAAACTGCTCTGTGGTGACTGATAAGGAGTGTAAACACAGAGTGAAGTGGATGTTTGATGGTAACTATGTGACTAAAGCAAGCCAAGATAGCCAGGAATCATCCACTTCCTGCTCTGCTGCGGTCACCTTCCAGACGTCTCATTTCATTTACGCATCAAGGTTTAACCTCTTCAGTTGTGAAGTGAAGAAAAAAAATGGTAAAGTTCATCTTTTTGCCTTCAACTCTCATCCATCAGGTAAGAAAATCAAGGAGAGCAATGAGTTTGAAATCATTTTAGTTCTACAATCTAATAACTCGTCGAGCAAAAATTGGGTGAAAGACATTGAAAAAAACATGTTTAACGTCCAAACAACGTCTACAATTTGGCTGAAAGGTGAAAAGTCTTTAATTTTCATACCTAAAAAGCGTTAAAAACTGGGTTTTCAAAGTTTTTTCAACGTCTATTATTAATCTTAAGTGGAAAAAATCGGACCAACCAACCATGGTCCAATTTTCAACAACTATTTCTAGACTAAATCGAGACTTTGACAAACTATACAGATTTAGCCACAATTTAATTTGCGTCCAAACAACGTCTACAATTTGGCTGAAAGGTGAAAAGTCTTTAATTTTCATACCTAAAAAGCGTTAAAAACTGGGTTTTCAAAGTTTTTTCAACGTCTATTATTAATCTTAAGTGGAAAAAATCGGACCAACCAACCATGGTCCAATTTTCAACAACTATTTCTAGACTAAATCGAGACTTTGACAAACTATACAGATTTAGCCACAATTTAATTTGCGTCCAAACAACGTCTACAATTTGGCTGAAAGGTGAAAAGTCTTTAATTTTCATACCTAAAAAGCGTTAAAAACTGGGTTTTCAAAGTTTTTTCAACGTCTATTATTAATCTTAAGTGGAAAAAATCGGACCAACCAACCATGGTCCAATTTTCAACAACTATTTCTAGACTAAATCGAGACTTTGACAAACTATACAGATTTAGCCACAATTTAATTTGCGTCCAAACAACGTCTACAATTTGGCTGAAAGGTGAAAAGTCTTTAATTTTCATACCTAAAAAGCGTTAAAAACTGGGTTTTCAAAGTTTTTTCAACGTCTATTATTAATCTTAAGTGGAAAAAATCGGACCAACCAACCATGGTCCAATTTTCAACAACTATTTCTAGACTAAATCGAGACTTTGACAAACTATACAGATTTAGCCACAATTTAATTTGCGTCCAAACAACGTCTACAATTTGGCTGAAAGGTGAAAAGTCTTTAATTTTCATACCTAAAAAGCGTTAAAAACTGGGTTTTCAAAGTTTTTTCAACGTCTATTATTAATCTTAAGTGGAAAAAATCGGACCAACCAACCATGGTCCAATTTTCAACAACTATTTCTAGACTAAATCGAGACTTTGACAAACTATACAGATTTAGCCACAATTTAATTTGCGTCCAAACAACGTCTACAATTTGGCTGAAAGGTGAAAAGTCTTTAATTTTCATACCTAAAAAGCGTTAAAAACTGGGTTTTCAAAGTTTTTTCAACGTCTATTATTAATCTTAAGTGGAAAAAATCGGACCAACCAACCATGGTCCAATTTTCAACAACTATTTCTAGACTAAATCGAGACTTTGACAAACTATACAGATTTAGCCACAATTTAATTTGCGTCCAAACAACGTCTACAATTTGGCTGAAAGGTGAAAAGTCTTTAATTTTCATACCTAAAAAGCGTTAAAAACTGGGTTTTCAAAGTTTTTTCAACGTCTATTATTAATCTTAAGTGGAAAAAATCGGACCAACCAACCATGGTCCAATTTTCAACAACTATTTCTAGACTAAATCGAGACTTTGACAAACTATACAGATTTAGCCACAATTTAATTTGCGTCCAAACAACGTCTACAATTTGGCTGAAAGGTGAAAAGTCTTTAATTTTCATACCTAAAAAGCGTTAAAAACTGGGTTTTCAAAGTTTTTTCAACGTCTATTATTAATCTTAAGTGGAAAAAATCGGACCAACCAACCATGGTCCAATTTTCAACAACTATTTCTAGACTAAATCGAGACTTTGACAAACTATACAGATTTAGCCACAATTTAATTTGCGTCCAAACAACGTCTACAATTTGGCTGAAAGGTGAAAAGTCTTTAATTTTCATACCTAAAAAGCGTTAAAAACTGGGTTTTCAAAGTTTTTTCAACGTCTATTATTAATCTTAAGTGGAAAAAATCGGACCAACCAACCATGGTCCAATTTTCAACAACTATTTCTAGACTAAATCGAGACTTTGACAAACTATACAGATTTAGCCACAATTTAATTTGCGTCCAAACAACGTCTACAATTTGGCTGAAAGGTGAAAAGTCTTTAATTTTCATACCTAAAAAGCGTTAAAAACTGGGTTTTCAAAGTTTTTTCAACGTCTATTATTAATCTTAAGTGGAAAAAATCGGACCAACCAACCATGGTCCAATTTTCAACAACTATTTCTAGACTAAATCGAGACTTTGACAAACTATACAGATTTAGCCACAATTTAATTTGCGTCCAAACAACGTCTACAATTTGGCTGAAAGGTGAAAAGTCTTTAATTTTCATACCTAAAAAGCGTTAAAAACTGGGTTTTCAAAGTTTTTTCAACGTCTATTATTAATCTTAAGTGGAAAAAATCGGACCAACCAACCATGGTCCAATTTTCAACAACTATTTCTAGACTAAATCGAGACTTTGACAAACTATACAGATTTAGCCACAATTTAATTTGCGTCCAAACAACGTCTACAATTTGGCTGAAAGGTGAAAAGTCTTTAATTTTCATACCTAAAAAGCGTTAAAAACTGGGTTTTCAAAGTTTTTTCAACGTCTATTATTAATCTTAAGTGGAAAAAATCGGACCAACCAACCATGGTCCAATTTTCAACAACTATTTCTAGACTAAATCGAGACTTTGACAAACTATACAGATTTAGCCACAATTTAATTTGCGTCCAAACAACGTCTACAATTTGGCTGAAAGGTGAAAAGCCCTTAATTTTCATACCTGAAAAGACGTTAAAAACTGGATTTCCAAAGTTTTTTCAGCATCTGCTCTTTGGCTCCTTGTGGGGCCTGATGCCTGGAACCCACAAAGGGAATTATTCTTTAGGAGTTTTAGAGTCAGTGGTCAGTTTGAAAACACTTCTGTCCTATAAATTCATCATTATATTAAACCTAGGTTTAATTTACTTTTTAAATGATTAATTATATTTTTTCATTAATCTTAAGATGAAACCAGGTAAATCACTGTCTAAATCTGCTCTTGGTGATGTTCCACCAGTTTCTAGATTCTCTCCTTTGTATCTGTACAGAACATGCATCAGACTGGTGGAGGTTCCTTGCTGGCTCTCTTGGTTTAGTTGCTCTGATAGCAGCTGTCATCATCATCATTTTGACTAGAACTGAAGGTAAGAGTCTTCAAAGATCAATATGATAAAGGATGAACATGAAGGTTCTGTAGAAAAGCTTAACTTTTTTATTTTTNACTAGAACTGAAGGTAAGAGTCTTCAAAGATCAATATGATAAAGGATGAACATGAAGGTTCTGTAGAAAAGCTTAACTTTTTTATTTTTTTAGGGATAAAAACCTGTCAAGGGAAAAACCTGGTACGTATTGTGGCAGTTTATTTCATTTTGATTACATTTATTGTATTGATTGTGATAGTGCACATTAATCATCATCTCTCCAACAAGTGGTGATGTAAATGTAACTAAAGTAGCACAAACCTTTGGGGGAAAAAAACACAGATTGGAAATCTCAAACCTCTCACTGCACAATTCAGAAGACCGGACGTAGAAAAAAATATATCTATATAACTTAATAGATACATTTACACAACAAATGCTGTAACTAACAAACAAAACTGTCTAAAATCAGGATGCAAAGCCCTCCAAATCCCTGTGGAATTAATAACAAACAACTTGTTTCTGAAAATGAAACTCGTATCCTTGCCTCTCATATGCTCTGCTAATCTGTCTCATAAATGTGAGCTTCTGCTAGATGACGTATTCTGGCTGATGTGTGTATTTCTCCTTGTTAGTTACAGACTCCAGTTGTTCACACCCTGATTTATTATTTATTAAATGCATTCATTTCTAAATGAGGTTAAAAAAAAATAAGGAGTAAGGCCGTTCTAAACTTTTCTCCTTAAAATGCAAAAAAAAAAATCCATATATTGATAAGAAGCAATGTTTAAATCCCATTGTTATTAATTAAAATGCAAATAAATTGATTTTTCTGAAGAAAACATGTATGGCCATTACTGAATGTGCTGTTGTATAGAGCTTGGAAACCTGAGGTTCTGAGTTTGAGCCCCACTCCCACAGACTGCCACTGTGGGTCACTGAGCAAGACTCTTAACCCCACACTGCTCCCCAGGCGCCCCAGCATGGCAGCCTCCTCAAGGGAATGGGTTAAATGCAGAGGCAAATTTAGCCAATGTGAGATCAATGAAGTTCAAAGTTCAGAAATCCCTACCTGCATATAAGTTATAAGCTTTAGCTGACTGTAGAACAAGTTGACCATTTGTGGCTCGTGCAACAAAATATCATCCACAGACTCAGTGTTTTCTTTGAATGTATCTGAAGCTTAAGACAAAATTTAATCTGGAAGACTCCAATCAGCTTCACCTTAACCACCTGCAATGTCCCTCGTTCAGCTCAGCCAATCACTGCTGCACACCAACAATTATTCACCCACCTCCACCCCATCTCCTCCCTCATTCTTAGTCCCACTCATCCTCTGGGTTATTCCATCACCCTGTGATAAAACTACTCTAATCCTTTTCTAGGTTACTCATCAAAGCAAATGTCGATTCTCAGTATCACAGTCTTCTGCCGGGGCACGAGCGCCAAAACACTTTTTTTTAACCATGTCAATATCTTTATGTCTGCTTCTGTCTCCTTGGACCCCAGTCGGCCTGCGCAAATGGCCGCTCACACTGAGCCTGGTTCTGCTGGAAGTTTCTCCCTGTTAAAAGGGAGATTTTCCTCTCCACTGTCGTTACAAGCATGCTTGGTGTGAGGAATTGCTGTGAGTCAATGACTTGATGCAGTCAGTTGGTTTTCTTGACCAATCTGAGCATGATCTGGTCAGGTGGTCTCTGGGGAGGGCCTTGGGGTGGCACATGTTGTGGATCAGCGCTATAAATAAATTTCATTGAATACAACTTTTCTAATTGCAGTTTTTCTCTGTGTAAGTCTCTGCTGGTTAAAATACAGGATAATACATATAACATAAAAAAAAATGCTATATGCTGACTTTTAGTGTTGCCGTGACAACATTACCGAAGCATGAGCGAGCAGATTCGTGTGAAACTTAATCAGGTGTTTTAACTCAAGCAAAATCAAAATTTCTCATATTTATCATCACAAATGATCCCTAAATATTCCAGCTTTTCTGAATCAAGGCTACGTAAATGTTGGTGCAGTGAAAATAACCCACTGACTGGGTTATTTAATAGGCCTAAGTAGTTTCTGGTCTGGGTTTTAACCCTTTACCTGCTACCACGTTGGCAAGTAAATGTTTTCACATGCAAACCTTTAATGCAGGAGGGTGGTTTGGTTTATTT
>NW_015151341.1:309468-311546 GCF_000732505.1 Cyprinodon variegatus
GTTTGCTGAACAGTACCTCTGCTTCCACCTAGTGTCAGCTTTAAGATACTACAACTTCTCTTCTAGATTAAGGTGAATTTTTGTTTTACATTAAAAAGACTTCCTACTTTGACATATTTCATGCAGTTCTTATACTATGCTATTGCTACATACGTTTGTGTAATGTCACCTTTTAAAATGCTTCAATGTTCTTAAATTACAACAAAACATTTATTAAATAGAGCCATCGCTGATTGGACCACAGTGGACTAAAACACTGCCTGTCATTTCCATTAATTATGCAAACATAGAAATATATCATGGTGTAAATTAATTTATTCTGCAAATATGCTTTCAGCTTTAACTCAGCACCCGAACGCCTCATAACTCTTAGATGAATAAACATGATGAGATGCTGGGAAGCTCACACTGGCTGAACAGACAGACTAAGATGGATTTAAGGCTTTGATATTTTCAGCATCTTTGTTATCATAGAACCACTTCACTGTGTGTGAGCAACTATCAAATGTAGACACAGAGCAGCTCATGATGGTTTCATCTTTGTTCTTCTGTTCAGAAACTGATGAAGATGGAGACATTATGACAGTAACACAACATTAAAACTGATTTCATTGCTTAAGTTTTTATTATATTTCATAATTTGTTGTTCTGAAAGTGAAACAATGATATAAAAACTCACTGGTAACATTACAACAGACAGATGGACAGAAGAGTCTGGTCCTTCTTGTCCTGTTGAGTTAACATGTCTGCAGCTATAAAGACTATCATCCTCCACTGAGACCTTCTTTATAACCAGAGAACAGTCTGCTGTAACACTCAGTCTGTCTGATTTAGTTCTGGCATCTTCGTGAATCTGTCCAGCTTCAAACAATGTTCCTGCTGTATTTATTTGACCACTGAATATCCAGGTAGTTTTATTACCGGAATCCATTAAGGTTCTGAAACATTCAGCAGGTAGAGTAACTTTTTCTCAGTCTCTGACAACAAAGTAAGATCTTTGTTCAGCTGCTGCTGATGCTGAGGAGACGACAGAAAGGAAATCAGGAATGTGAAATTTATGTGAGTAATGTCATCCATCCATCCATCCATCCATCCATCCATCCATCCATCCATCCATCCATCCATTTTCTGACACACTTAATCCCAAGTGGGGTCCCAAGGGGTTCCTATCTCCAGCTGTCTATGAGCAAGAGGCGATGTCCACCCTGGACAGGTCGCCAATCAATCTCAGGGCAACACAGAGATAAACGGGACAACCATCCATTCACACACACACCTAAGGAGAATTTAGAGAAACCAATTAACCTAATAGTCACAATAATCAGAAAATGTCCTTTATATTGAAAAGGGTTTGAATTGTCAAGAATTAAATTGAAAAGTGTATCTTAAATCAAATATAATTTTTTAAAGCTTCATCTGAACATTTTGATTATCTGCAATAAATTGATATAACTATATTCTCACCTTTAAAGGCTAGCATCAATAAGACAAACATTTTAATCCAGCTGAATTCAGCATTGATCATCTCTTGTTCTCTTGTCTTCCAGCGACTAACTCTGGTAGCATCTACTTCCTCAGACTCACATGATGTCACCTCCTTAAAATAACTAAGAGTTAGGGTTTTTGTTTTAAACTATTTAGTTTAAAGCTAGTTTAAGTAGGTGAGGCTTTATAAATGCAATCAGAGGTTACAGCTGAATAATTTAGAGACTTTAAACTAGAACTGATATACAGAACAGTTGAAATCTTGAATAAACATTTTAAAGGCAAAAACATGAAACAACACACTGAGATCATCAAGGTTTCTGAAACTGAGGAAGCGTTAAAGACAGGAAGATGAGAAATGTGTGAAGATCCTGTTTTAGATAGAAATGTATAAAAGTCCAGTTCTTGAAATTTTAAGATGTGTTAAATGACCTCAGAGTCCTTTGTTATGGTACCGATAAAGGGGTTTATTTCTGATAACTAAAGGGGAAATGTCCTGTGGTTAGCACACAGATGAGAGCATGGCAGTTATTGAACTGAAATGTTGTTAAAGAAGATTCCTTTTAAAAAGCAATAAGTTGAATAAAATGTAA
>NW_015151341.1:312567-314071 GCF_000732505.1 Cyprinodon variegatus
ACTGGACCCGGACTCAGCTGCCCCTGCCTGAATTTTTTGATCTTGGTTTGAGTCTTTTTCTGCTTTTTAAGAACTTTGAATTTTTATAAAACTTAGCTTCAATTTTAAGTCGTCAAGAAGAGAATTATAGACGACAGGAGAAAAAGGAAAACCTGTTTAAAGCCATGGTGCAAAAGGCATTGATATGGAAAGGTTCAGAACAGTTCAAAATAAGTAGATATGGTGTAAAATGGAGCTTAGGCGAAAGTTCAACTGAAGAAACTAATTGCTTTCCTTCATCCACCTGCGACACAGCCAATCAGCTTTGAACCACACCTTCACGAAAGCCGATCGGCGTCCAAAGTTCATCTTAAAAGGCCTCCGATACACACCTGTGTGCTCCTGTGCGCGGACGTAGGATGCACTGCGTGACTTCATTCAGATGACACCGTTTCAACCCACCTTCAGCCCCTCCTCCACCTTCAAGCTAAAGCCTCATCAGAGTGTCATTCCTCCCGGACTCTTACCGCATTCCCTGTCTCATCTTAACCGGTCCGGCAGAAGACCACCTTGTTGAGCCTGGTTCTGCCAGAGGTTTTCCTCTCCACTGTCACTTTGTGCTTGCTCATCATGGACAGGTTCTCTCAACCTGGGTTATCCAAGCTGGACTTCCATCTTCCAGGTCCCTGAGCGAAGCTCTAGTATCAGCTCACACAGTCCACTGGATCCCTCCATAAAGCTCAGCAGACCGTCTCGCTAACCAACAGTCAACAGGCTGACCAACTTAATCTATTTCTACTCCACCACCAGTTTTAGGACTGGGGGGGGGCAGCCATATTCTTTACTCCTATTCATGCATATCTATCAAAATTAAATGCTATGTTTCCTGCCGAGGTCTGAGTGCCAAAGTAATTGTATCAATAAATTTCTCCTAATTGTCTTTTCTCTTCTTGTGAGTTTTTCAGATTGAATTGCAGGAGAACATTGAGTTGGGTCGTATTTAAAGGGTTTATGAAAAAATCAGCCACGTTAGTAGTGCAAATATCATGTTTTCAAGTGTGATGCAGTCTTGATTAGAGTATCAATTGTTCAACAGTCTGATGGCAGCAGGGAAAAAGCTGTTGCAGAACCTGCTGGTCCCTGCAGCGTATGATGTGTAGCTTCTTCCCAGACGACAGCGGGGAGAACAGCCCATGGTGGCGGTGTGAGGCGTCATTGATGATGTTACAGGCTCTGGACATGCAGCACTGGGATGAAATGTCTTTTATGGAGGGAAGAGGAGCCCTGATGGTCCTCTCTGCTGTCCTCACCTTCTTCCAGTCTGTGGCGCTGCAGCCTCCACACCACACAGTGAGACAGCTGGTCAGAACGCTCTCTATGGTGCTTCTGTAGAAAGTGGTGAGGATGGGTGGGGGCAGGTGGGCTCTCCTCATCCTCCACAGGAAGTAAAAGCGCTTATGTGCCCTTTTGATTAGTGAGGTGGTGTTTACAGTCCAGGTGAGGGTGTCTGTGATGTACACCCCCA
>NW_015151341.1:317634-319266 GCF_000732505.1 Cyprinodon variegatus
TCTAAACAGTTATTCTTTATATTAAATTCTGATGTGAACATTTCTGCTTTGGTCTCATCAGGAGCTCTAAGCAGCAATAGAGATCTATTCCTCTACATCCCTGTCAGAGCTGGAGATGACATCACTTTGCCTTGTAGAAATGTGGATCATGGATTCAGTGATTGTAGCTCCACCACCTGGATCTACACTAAATCAGGACAAGCAGCTGTAGAGTTGGTTAATCATGGGAAGAATAAAGATCCCAGATCAGACAGACGGAGTGTTTCTGCAAACTGTTCTCTGGTTCTAAAGAAAGTCACAGCTGAAGATGTTGGTCTTTACTCCTGCAGACAGTTTATATCAGGCAAACAGGAGGGTCCAGATGCTGCTGTTCATCTTTCTGTTGTTAACTGTAAGTATTAAACAATATTTTCAGCTTTTATTGACAACAAGCTGCTGACAGCTGAATCATAATGATTTCATGATCTGAAGGAACCATAATTCCTCTGATTTTCTCTTTCAAATCATCTTCAGTGACAGAAGATCAGAACCAGAACAGGGTGACATTAAACTGCTCTGTGGTGACTTATAAGGATTGTCAACATGGAGTGAAGTGGTTGAATAAAGGTAGAGATGTGGATAAAGAAAACAAAGAACTAACAGAATCATCATCTTCCTGCTCTGCTGTTCTCACCTTCCAGACATCTCATTTCATTTACCAAGCAAGGTTTAATGATTTAAAGTGTGAAATAAAGACAGAAGATGATAAAGTTCATCTTTTTACCTTCAGCTCTCATCCATCAGGTAGGAACTATGAAAATCTCTCAATAGACTTTGTTAAATATATTAATAACATTAAAGCAGACTGAATATTGTTGATTTGTATCCCTTTTTTCAGACAAACACAAAACAATGACCACAACAAACTCAGTTACGGCGGAACCAGGAGAAACAACAGTAACAGCTGAACTAAAAGACAAACCAGAGAAAAGGAACACAGGTAAAAACAAACCGAACTGTAATAGAAGAATATGGAACAAAATCACTTTTTATCTGATGATATTTAGTGAAGATTTTAATCACAAATGAAGCTGAAACTTTGTTTTTAAATATTCAAAAATTCTGTAGAAGCCCTTTAGTTTAGATATTTTTTTTGTTTTTACTAGGCCTGTATGACCTGTTAAAAATATTGCACACTTTCTTAAATGCAGTTATTAATAATATAGTAATATAGGCAATAATCGTTGATCTATGTTTAAATTGTTTTAATCCCTTCGTCCCAGGTTTGCTGTGGTTGTACATCACTCTCCCTCTTCTCGGTTTCATAACAATAATTGTTGTTTCTGTCATATTAAAGAGGAATAAAGGTAAGATATTTTTCTATTCTATTTATTTTACTCTTATTCTTACTAGCTAATCTAAAACCTTTCACAAAATTTCAGGCAAAACAACAGATAATTCCTGTGAGGTGAGTTTATGAGCTACTCTCTGACATCATCTCCTCCTCCTTGTTCTGAAAGTTTAATGTGGGGGTTGGTGGGTCTGCTTCTGTTTCCTTATCCAACTTTTTTGCTCTGAGCTAAAGCTTAAGAAACACATTGGCTGTAAATGATCCCAAAAAACATGCCAATAACTGACCGCATGAATGTGACT
>NW_015151341.1:320732-323148 GCF_000732505.1 Cyprinodon variegatus
GGAACTACTAGACACATCTGCAATCAACAACAATTATTAAAGATTTCCAGAGGTCTTCACCATTGAAATTCACCAGAGCTATAGTGAAACTGACAATGCCCACGTGCATGGCAGTTGGATGTTTATTACATTGGGTAATAGTGGGAAAAAAATAAGTTATTTCACCTTTCTGATTCCCGACCCTCCACGGACGGGTTCGTCATTGGATCGCCAACTTGAAGAGGGAGGATTTGCCATCAAACTTCTGGCCAGAGAAAAAACACGTAATATGTAGCCAGAATTTGGTGGAAGAATGTTTTCAAGATGACTTGGATAATAGCGCGTTGTGACAAACACCAGATACAGCACTGGGACTTGATTAACAGCCGATACCGCACCGTGACGTCACAAACCAGTAGGTGGCAGTAGTGTTCTTTGACAAACATGGATGCAGGATCCAGTAAAGCACATTCAATAAAAATTACTCCTAATTAAAAACATTTATCATATCTTATCGTTTATCATATATTATCATTTATTGAACAGTATGTAATAATTTTATATTTAAATTACTTTCAGAGTTTTCCTTTAAATTACATTTTGATTTAATAATCTTTTAGCCTGAAGCCTGAATTTAATAAACTTCATTCCCATGATGAATGTGAACTTCTGAGCTGCATCTCTTTTCTGTTTTTTGCAGGTTAAACATGATGAAGGTGACACTGTGACATACAGCACTGTTAAAGTTCCCTCCTCATATCCCAGCGGCCTCTATGCTTCTATCCATTAGCCTAACAAAGCAGTCTGGGGTTCTCAGATATGTAACTAGAGCTAATGATAAATCTTGGATATGCTATAACCAGTACTTGTGTTGAGAGGGGATGAGGGGGGATGGCATCCCCCTTCTTAAATGACCATCCCGGTGTATCATCCCCTGTGACTTTTTAATCACTGAATGTGTAAATGTCTTCTATATATAAACAGTTATAGCAAAAATATTGCCCTTTCAACATTTGACAGACTGTGCACTTCTGATTAGACTGCCCAAATCAGCATGTCTGACCAAATTACAGCTGATGGTGTTCTAAACAGCATCATTGCCAAGCGGCAAAGACAGCACGATTTGAGGGACTGTGAAAATAATGAGGGGAGGGAATCTTCTGCAGGTTCCAGGTTCAAAGTTACTATTGAGCAATGCCAGACCGAACTTCCCGACCTCAAACCTTGTGGGCGGGACTAAGTTCGAAATGGCACCCAGGCAACTCCCTCTCCTGCTTAGTTTGAGAAATAAGGAGTTTACAATTATGCATGTTTCTCCACATAATCATACCTGCTCTCTGTGATTATGGTATGAATTTCATAAGTCCGAGACAATAAATGTGAAAATAAGGAGGGAAGGAATCTTGGACAGGTCCTAAGTTTGACAAATAAAGTGTCAGAAATGATCTAGAACGATGCTGATAGCAAAATGGGGAATTTGCATCCACTGAGAAGAGAGTTTATTCATTGCACAC
The DNA here is from genome assembly GCF_000732505.1 of Cyprinodon variegatus. Classification (NCBI taxonomy): domain Eukaryota; kingdom Metazoa; phylum Chordata; class Actinopteri; order Cyprinodontiformes; family Cyprinodontidae; genus Cyprinodon; species Cyprinodon variegatus. The sequence continues at coordinate 322,226 of NW_015151341.1, forward strand.
TGACTGTAGCACGTCGAGTGAAACGTGTCTCCATACAAGTAAAATCCTATTAATTCAAATTAATCTGTCCTTCAAAGATATCATTTTTAAGGCATCCATGTATAAGAAATATTAAAACATTAAGAATATATTTAAAATTTCCCTTTTCAATCATATTTCAATGGGAGTGAGTTTAGGGCGATGTGTGCTCCTGCGACAGGAGAGGTCATTCTGGGCACAACAGATGAAACCCGGAGGAGAGGATGAAGCAGGGGTGGATTTAGTAAATATGGGGCCCTAGGCAAAGACAGGCATGTGCCCCCCCTGAATTGAGAAGACAACTCACAATACAGACCCATTATAGAGATACAGAAATATTAATAGAATAGACATACATTATTTACAAAATTTTGACTGCCCCCCTTAATTATGTTTAATATTTTTATATCATGTCTAGGGAAAAATAACAGTTCAAGATATTTTTAATCACCTTTTGGAGAGTCAAAATGCATTTTGAGATATCTCAAATAATGTCATCTGATTTGTCATTTAAGGTGTCACACATCCGGAATTATAATTAAGAGATTTCAGTTAATGTGGACTAGTCAAAACTATACTTTTTTTCAATCTGAATTATGAAATATGCCCCACTGCTGTCACTGAACAGTTGCCTGCAGAATTTTGCGTGGCTGCAATGGTGCCTGCCCTTCTTGACAAAATTGTTTCAAAAAGGCACAATATAGAAAGAACCCAGCAGTATGGAATGTGCAGACTTTGTGAACTCTAAGACTGATTCAGAAATCTGTAATGAATTGCTGCAGGGAAGTTAGTTAGAAGCTGGATATTCAAGCTCTATTGAGTTAGCGGCACCTATCTCACTGTCAATCTGATTTTAAAAAAATCTACCATCCCCCTTCTTTTTTTTTTTAACAACTCGACTACTG
>NW_015151341.1:323762-325572 GCF_000732505.1 Cyprinodon variegatus
ATATTGAAGACATTAGTTCCATTTGGTTAACTTTTGTTTATTTAATTTTGTCAGATGCTTAATATATGTTCTGCTTTCTTTTCTGGTGTTGTGGGGGTGCAATCAACTGGGAGAATGTGGCTGACATGATCATGGACTGATTGGGTGGTACCATCTGGAGTTCCACTATGGGGGAAGATCATGGACTCCACATTTTAAATATGTTGCATAATTTCTTCTTCTTACTTTTGTGATTTGCTCATTTTGTTAATTTGTTTAATTATTGTAATTTAAGTTTAATCCTTAAGCTAACTGTTTAGCTATTTTTTGTTAAATTGGTGTAGATGTTCTCACTACCTCTTCCTCACTGTGTCAGTCTGTTCTGATCAGCCAGTATTTAAGTCCCCTTTGTTTGCTGTGTGTGTCAGGTCAGGTTTTTGTTTGTTCGGTTAGTTTGAGGTTTGATATGTTTTTTGCCCTTAGTCTCTTCACTTGACCTCTTTTAAGGGCCCTGAAATGTTTGTTTGTATTATTGTTACTTTGGGGAAATAAAACTCAGTTTTTTTGACAATCACCACTGTGTCCTCATGCTTGGCTGGCTCGGTCCCTCACACTTGGATCCACACAGTTTTGTCCTTTCAGTAGCAATGTTTACATGGACACAAGTAATCAGAATGACGAACTGATCAGATCAAAAATGTTTCATGCAAACATTTGAGACTGAAGATCCCGGACCGATTCCGTCCGATCGGAAAGAAATTTAATTCTGACTGAGAGCGGTAGCTTTTATCCGATCATCATTCAGATCGTTGTCCATGTACACACTCTGTTCAAGTATTTGGTTTGGTTAAATAAAGGAGATAGATTGTAATTCACTCAGTCAGCACTTTATTTGTCCTCCGTTACACCACTGTAATCAAGAAGGTCCATGGCCAATCAGATATTATTATGAATGTTGATTCTGGGGCACTCTGAATTTTTTTAATCCCTGATTTTAATGGGTTTTATGAAGACTTCATAAGTTTTACAAACTTTAAACCAGGGGTGCTCAGGTTCCCAACTTTTAGATGTAGCTCTTCTCTAATTCACCAGATTCTAAAGGCTCATTCACCTCATTTAGCTCAGCAAAGGAATGGGAAAGCTACAAGATGGCAACCACACATGCAGATTCCTGATGAAATCAGGGCAACCCCTGTGGGATAGCAGTATATTGTAGCCTCTCGATGGCTAGCATTGATCGAAGGGTGCAGCCAAATGTTGATAGAACCACTGTCAGTTTGATTATCCAGGCAATTCTTTGGGGGAACAGGTGATCATACTGTAATTTCATGTTATTCAGCACAAAATAGATGTAGATGTAAACTTACAATACTTTACAATAAAGGTAGTTCCGATTTGGTGTGCCACAGTGTGCTGTAGTGTAAAAATAAAGAAAAGAGTATTGTATTACAGTACAGTAAAAATCTAGAGATCCCCTTTTGACTAAGCAGCAAGAGTTAATAGTAGAAATGGTGGTAGCAACTAGTGTTATAATTTAAAGAGCTTTTCCAAAAAAATGATAACAACTTTGAAAATATTAAATCAACATCAATTTTTCCAAAAGACAGAGTCCTCAGATAGGATGAAATGCTCATGAAACTATTGTACAATGTCCCTTTTGAAAAGCACAGTGACCAAGTGAAGGAGGTCTATCATCATTATGCACAGGTGAAACTTATATGCAAGCTTTACTCTGTTTAGTGCTATACTGTACAAATTTTATTCATTGTGATGCACTTTGCTTGTATTACAGCATCCCAGATATTTCTGTATCTAGATTTACAGGGCAATA
>NW_015151341.1:328738-329607 GCF_000732505.1 Cyprinodon variegatus
ACATCAGTTACAGCTCAACACAAAACAACGACCACATCACCATCAGTTACAGCTCAACACAAAACAACGACCACATCACCATCAGTTACAGCCGAATCAAGAGAAACATCAGAAACATCAGGTACAGGTGAACTAAAAGACAAACCAGAGAGCAGAAACACAGGTGAGAACAAACCAAACTGAACTGGAAGAATCTGGAACTAAATCATCCTGATCTGATGATATATAGCATAGATTTAAATGACTAATAAAACTTTTAAAAGCTTCATATTTTCACATGTTTTTAACCTTTTCTCTCCAGTTTTAACTTGGAGGTCCATCACTCTGCCTCTGGTTCTAGTGGCCATGATAATACCTTCTGTTGTTTTCATAAAGAAGATTAAAGGTGAGAGATGACCTGTTTTATGATTATTAGATTCAGTTCATCGGAATTTATCTTCTAAACTGAACTCTAGATTCTAATATGAAATCTTTTACATTGTCAGGCATGACAACAGAAACTTCCAGTGAGGTGAGTTTATTAACTGTTCTGGTCTAAAATGTGATTAACTTTAAAAAATGAATAAAAATAAGAAATACGGGAAGTTGCATGCATATTAAAAAGCAGCTCATTGCTGCTTTGCTAAAATAGCATCAAATGGAAACGCGTACAGCTTTGAAATATTATCAGCTAGGTTCTGACATCATCTCCTCCTAACAGTTTAATTATGGGCTGGGGAGTCTGACTCTGTTTTCTGCTAAAGCAGAAACCTTTGCTCAGGATATCTGACTACTTCATGACTTCAGGAACACTTTAGTTGTAAATGATCCCAAATAAAATGTCAATAACTAAACAAATGAATGTGACTGTATCTATCTACAGGGTGAAA
>NW_015151341.1:330716-332706 GCF_000732505.1 Cyprinodon variegatus
TGGATCCAGGCTCAAAATGAGCTCCTTGATATGTGCTTGAGAATGACTTTGTCTCCATTCAAACCCAGGATTAAATCCTCGCAGGTCAGCCTAAGGCCCACTGCTCTCATTAACCCATTAAAAAAAGAAAGGGGAAAAAAGAAACAAATGGTCAGTTCAGGTGTTTTATAAAATATTTGGATCAGGAAATTGTCAATATACCAAACTGAATGATTGTTGTTCTCTACTTAAAAAACACTTTAGATTTTGAAATGGAAAAATTTTGAATTTTTTCTATTTTTTATTTAAAAAGTCAATGTATAACATGGATGCATAAATATGGTAACGACCCTTTTGTACTTTAATCAGGTGAATCACGATGAAGATGATGATGATGTGGTCTATGAAAACATGAGAGCTTCTCCAGTTTGACCCTCCTGCCTCTGTTAGACTCAGCAGATGTAGAAGCTCCACATCAGCAGGTTTACCTGATTTACTCCTTCATTTATGCCTCATTGAAACATTTTTTGTTCACTTATTAACCATTTTGAACCAGAAGAGAATGTTTAGGTTTTTATTTAATTGAAAAACAAAACAAAACAGAATTTACTTATTTTTTAAACTTTGTGATTTTTTTGTGTCCTGCAGAGTCTGAGCAGAACAATAATTCTCAGCTCCATCTTTACTTCCCTATAATATTTCCACTGTATAGATTTTGAACATTTAGCGATTGAATCTGTCCTGAACTGTCTTTGCTAAACTTTGTTATTTAATGATTGTTAAAGAGTCTATTTGTACTGTTATTTCTCTTTGTGTTTTATAACCCACCCAAACGGAGGGATAGTAAAAGAATTCTTTACACTTTCAGAATAAAAGCCTGTCAGAAGTAACAATAATAAAGTTTTAAAATGTATTTTATTTGGTATTTTTGCTTTATTTGACCCCCTGTTGTCACCGTTTCTGTTGTATAAATGTAATCTGGGACATTTAAAGCAACATATAACTTTTTTGTTATTATGGTATTTTCTGATTGTTTTAGACATGTTTCTAAGTGAGTTAGATGTGTTTCACACTCTATTGACACGTAATAACTTCTGACGTTCAATTTTAGACTTAGCGTAACAGTATTGTGATTCAGAAACGATGTAGATTCACTTAAATCAAACTTCTGTGAAATCATACCATCCACTTTGGATCATGCAACACTGATTGACAATCAATTCCCCATGCTGCTATACAAATAAGATATACAACAGGTGGAAATATTTATCAATAAGCAAGACACAGATGATAAAGGAGTGGTTCTGCAGGAGGGGTGCACAGACCACTTCTCAGTTCATATGTTTTGTGGCTGATGTTTTGGTCGCTTCGGAATATTGGTGGTGCTTTCACACTTCTGGTAGCATGAGAAGGACTCTAGAACTCACTCAAGTGGCTCAGCTGGTGTAGCTCATCCTGGATGGTACATCAGTGCGAGCTGTGGCAAGGTTTGCTATGTCTGTCAGTGTAGTGTCCAGAGGGTTAGCAGTAGACAGGCCAGTACACCAGGAGATGTGGAGGAGGCCATAGGAGGGCAACAATCCTGCAGCAGGACCGCTGCCTCAGCCTTTTCACAAGGAGGAACAGGAGGAGTACTTCCAGAGTCCTGCAAAATGACCTCCAAGAGGCCACAAATGCGTATGTGTGTACACACATGGTTAGAAACCGACACCACAAATATGGTATGAGCCCCTAACATCCACAGATGGGGTTGTGCTTACAGCCCAACATTATGCAGGACGCTTGGCATTAAACAGAGAACATCAGGATTGGCAAATTAGCCACTGGTGCACTGTTCTCAACTCAGATAAAAGCAGGTTCACATTGAGCAAAGTGACAGATGTCACAGAGTCTAGAGAAACTGAGGAGAGCAATCTGCAGCTGCCTACTACATTAATCAGCATGACCAGTGTGGCATAGGGTCAGCAATGGTGTGGGGTGGCATTTCTTTGGAGGTTCCTACAGCACTCCA
>NW_015151341.1:338135-339320 GCF_000732505.1 Cyprinodon variegatus
AGTTTGTGAATACTGAAACTCTAAGGGCTCCATAAATGCTGAAAGTATGTATTAATAAAAAAAAAACACTGACATAAATAGATTTCTCCTTTCTAGATTAAACATGAAACTTCATTTCCAAACTGATTATAAATAAACGTTTCATTAATTTTGTGCTCCAGAACATCAGGAACTAAAATCAGCCTGTATTTCCAACTGAACAGCATCTCCACTGCCATCTAGTGTCAGCTTAAAGGTACTTAGTTTTCCCTTTGATAGTGACGTAATCATATTACATTAAAGGACGATTTACTTTAAAATAAAATACTATTCAATGTCAAATAACTTAATTTACTTCACATTGTTTACACTTTTACAGTTAATTATTGATTGAATATATATTCTACCAGCTGGTGGTGCTTTTAGTGCATAAAACTAATTTGATAAACCTTGTGAAATTTTACAATAGTTCCTCCTCTGTGGAGGCAGGAGACCAGATGTTCTCCTGTTTGTTTTTCCTCTGCTCAGTCAGCTTGTAAGGTTTATTCAATGAGGATTATAAAATTAATGTGTGCTTATAAAACATTTTTGCAAGGGGATGCTCCACTCCTGTCTCATGATTCAGTCAGGACGCCATCCTGCCTTGTCATTCTGATGGAGCATTCTGTCTTCATGAACTGATCAATTGTTCTGTCAGAACAATACTCTGTCTGTAACCATGTGTCATGTTCTGATAATAAAATGCTCTGCGGAGGAGGTCCAGTGGGAGACAGTGTGTTTGAGTCTGGGGTTCAACTGTCTCTCATTTCTGCAGAAATTGTATCCATAAGTGTGTTTTTCAGTTCTTCTTTTGCAAAAACCTACATTTTAGGAACCCGACATTTGGGTGCCGAAACCCCGGAGTCAAGATCCAATTGTCCAGGACCGTGTGGGACCAAGGCAAAGAATCGGTCGACAGCCGTCCTCCCTTCGCCGGAGGGGGCCAGTTTGGTCCAACCCTGCCCTGGGCATCTTGGTGACGACTCCAGAGGAACTGATTCTACACGACAAAGGGTAGGCCTGAAGCTTTTGATCAAAAGTTGGTCTGGGACCATTTAAGTTACAGCTGTAATCGCAAGAATATTTGACGAGACCAAGTCTTGTTGACGGATATGGCATCTGGGTATTCTGTGCGTGCTAGTAAGGTTTTCAGCTACCGCAGCAGGG
>NW_015151341.1:341356-343173 GCF_000732505.1 Cyprinodon variegatus
TCTGTTAAAGTGAGACTTGATGGAAAATTAGGCATTGCAATTTTCCCCACGCTGGGGGGAATGAAGGCTGTATGAATAATACATGTAATGGCATTGCAACGAAATCCTTCTGTGTTTTATGCAACATGCTTAGCATTTCTGCTCTATGTCTATTTTTCCAACTATGGAAACAGTCTTATAAAATTCTGTTCGATGTAAAACCCCAGGTTCAAGATTTAGCATGTGTTAAAATAACTTAGCATTCTTTGCTATCACAATTTGATGAAAATGATTTCAAAGATACCCCAAATGCTTTATGGTCTACAGGAAGAATTGATGTACGACTGTTGACAACTATAGATTCAGTTAAAATAGTTCCTAAATCACAATACAGGCCAAGGGTAAAACAATATCTGCTAAAATGTATAAAACTAGTTATAAAAATTTTAGCGGGTGCAGAAATAAGTTTATTGTTTGGGCCATGTTATTTCAGAAGAAGGTAAAAAGCTACAAGAATGTCCTTTTAGAATTGTGCAATTACTGCAGGGCTTAGATTCCACATTATAAAAAAACTTAGCTTTTCTTAAGTTTTTTTTTATGACACACTAATAGCTATGTCAGAGAAGCAGAAGAGCAATTCACAAAGCTAAAAGTAGAACTTTTCTCAGCAACTGTCTTGGCTTTGCAAAATTATCAAAAACCGTGCATCCAAATAGTTCACGGTTAAGCAAGTTATATGACCTCTGTGTTGTTACAGTCTCATGATGATATGCTCATACCTGTAGTGTCCTACTTTAAGGGTTAAAGGGGACCCGTGGAAACAATTGTTCCCCCATATTCTTATTTTTTATCTTTATTATATTGTGTAGTTGGATGTGTATATATATATAAAACTGTAACTGAAGCGTGTAACAAAATTAATTTCCCTGTGGGATTATTAAAGTATTTCTGATTCTGATTTATACCAGCAGCTATTTTGAGCCATGAGTTTATTATGTCTCAACGGGAGGGGTAATGAGTATAGTACAACAAGTATTTAATCCAACTGCAGGATTAAATAACTACTTTAAAAAATTTCGCAGAGCATGTCTCACATGTTGTGAAGAACATGTAATCTCCCCAGAGCTCCTTTTATTTTCCCTACAGGAAGGCCTGAAGCCTGGAGACTGAGTGCTGATTAAAATCATCAAGGAGAAAACTGAACAGCTCCAAGGTGTGAAGGACCCTACATTGTGCAACTAGCAACTCCAACCGCTGTGAAGATCCAGGAGAGAGACACTTGGATCCACCAGAATCATTGTAAGCTGATTAAAGATTTTCCTCAGCAAGAAGTCCAGTTACCTTCACAGGGACCCCACGACTAAGGTAGGGATCTGTGGTGAAGCCCAGCTACAAGGGGTTAAGCAATTTAGAGCTTTTCGTCTCAACGCTGGTAGAGAAACCAACCTGACCCAATCATTTAGCGTCCTGGTTAGTGGGTGCTTCCTTGGAGGGACTGGTGAAGATGGGAAAACTAAAGTGGCTCTGCTGCCTGATGATGACCATTGGACTGGTGCTCTTAGGGACTCAAACTGACCGAAACAAAGGAAAAACCAGAATGGTTTTTGAGGGATCCACAGCAAGTCATCCCTATGGTGGCAATATGTGGTGGCAGCATTCCAAGCGCGTTGCTGAAGGTTTGAATAAAACGGACTGTTTTATCTGTACTCATACAGACCGCTCTGGATGAGTTGAAGATTTAAAGAAGTTTTGCCTACTCAAGAGACAGATTTTTGAAGGTTTTTACATTCTTGATAAATCTTACATTTTTGCTTAAAGCTACAGTGTGTAATAATTAC
>NW_015151342.1:0-12590 GCF_000732505.1 Cyprinodon variegatus
TTTTCTTCCTCATTTGCTCTTAGCTGTTGCATGACTTCCCAGATGAACTGCGAGCAGATATTGCCATGCATCTGAATAAAGACATCCTGCAGCTGCCTGTGTTTGAGAGAGCCAGCAGAGGGTGTCTGCGTTCTCTCTCCCTGCACATCAAGACTTCCTTCTGTGCACCAGGGGAGTACCTCATCCGCCATGGAGATGCCCTGCACGCCAATTATTTTGTTTGTTCCGGTTCTCTTGAAGTCTTGAAAGATGGTATGGTCCAAGCTATTCTGGGTGAGTGTGAAAAAAGCCTGAAACGTTTCAGTTTTCTGTTTATTCTAGCATTTTTTTGCAACTCCTCCATCTAACCATCATTACAGGAAAAGGTGACCTGATAGGGGCTGACCTGCCAGAGCATGATCAGGTGATCAAGACAAATGCAGATGTGAAGGCTCTTACCTACTGTGACTTGCAGTACATCAGTGTTAAGGCTTTGAGGGAGGTCCTCAGGTTGTATCCAGAGTACGGCAGTCGCTTCAGCTCTGACATCCACCACAACCTTACCTACAACCTGAGAGAGGGCAGTGAGCCTCATGTAAGACAAAGGATTTTGTGGAACTGCATAATTCATCTAAGAGATTATTTTACTAAGAGATTATTTTACTGAACATAAGGAATAATATCCCTGGCTACTTCATAAGGTGCACTTTGTTGAACATCTGACAAAAAGAAAAAAAGCCGTTCTGGAGCCAAATAGGGGGAAATTCAGTACTAGAACAAAGTCAATGATGTGAACAGTGGAGTTTGCAATTTAGGGGCCCCAGGCAAAGTTCAATCAGGGGTCCCTCCTCCATATCAGCCTTCATGTCCCTGTCGGCCCTCAGTGTGACAGATTCTGTGGAGCTGCTACGGTGTTCATACCGCTATACTCTGAACCAGAGAGGAGCTCAGCTATAGCTTTTACTCTGGTCCCTTTTCTGGCCTCCAGAGCTAAAAAATTAGTTGCTGATCCTACAGCGCATAATAACAAATGCACATGTGGAGGGAGCTGTCATTCGGTGGGCAGCAACACTGCTGCACTGCATAGGAGGCATGGCTTTTATCTCCTTCAAAGAGGGAGTGAAGAAGTTAAAATATCCCTCTATCTCCCCTCTTTAAAGAAAATATACACAATATACTTTTTATAAGAAAAATTGATAGAGACCAAAAACATCAATGTTGTGTTTAAGTAATTAAAAAAATTTGCTCTAAATTGATATAAATCAAACAAGGAAGTTTGTACAAAAAATATACTTTTTTTGTTTTTTCTTTAATATTTTTAAAAGTATCTAAAAGACGAAAAAATTATTTAACTGAAGATCATTAAGCTTGTGAGTTATTTAGAAAAACCTTTATCTAATTGTTTTGATCATCTAATGAACATAAGCTTTAAGACTCAGAGAATCTTAGAAACCATAAAGTTGATTTTCTTGAATCTTTGGTGAATGGTCGTATCCTAAAAACACATTTGATTGTTTTAGTCATTCCAAACTTTTTATTAACATTGATTAGAGCATCGGTAATATTTATTAAATACTTTCTAGAAAAACAAACCATAAACAAGCTTTTGCCAGACTTACAACAATGAGTTATGCCTGAGAACACCAAGTAATCACCTGTTTTCTAAGTCTGTGTCCAATGTGTATAGATAAGCAGTAAAAAGGTCTATGAAGGTCATGTTGAATCATGAGTATCTGTGCACTAAAACTGTATAACTGCACATTTAAAGTTGCAAAGAGGTACACAATAGACATCCTCTACCTGTAGGTCTTTTTTCTAAGTTTTGCAATAAAAAAACATAATTACACCTCCTCATATTGTTGAGTACAGGTACACAAACTGAACTGTGTTTCTGTCACAAATCTAAAACCACTTAAATTTTTAACTCTGCTCAAAAACCAAACTATTTGTGCATTATAACTTCCGAGTTTTGTATTTGTCGATTTTTTTATATCTTTTCACAATTACATATTTTCAAATTCTTGATTACAATGATACTAATTGTGCCATGCGAGTCACATATAAAAAATTTGTTGCATACTGTTTTGCTCCAGTTGATCTAAAAAAATTATGGGAAACAAATTGAAACACATAATAAAATCCTTCAACTTTTTAAATCTTTTTTTCTTTAATACAACTGCAAATCAGTGAATAGATATGCTCAAATCTGTGACTTTAGGGTACATCACATAGCTGTAGAACAGAGGGTCACTGCCTGATTGGTCAGTCTGCTGTCAGCAGTACAGATAGGGCTCACTGCCATGTTTCCTTTGAGGGATTGAAAGTCTGCCTAGGCAGGATCAGAAAGAAGCTTCCTTTGAAGGAAGCATGGCAGTGGGCCCTTTATGTATATTCGTTTGATGGAAATTGACAGAACAGACAGCGCCCTCTGCTGCACAGCCATGTGAACTATAAATGAAATATTATTTTTAATCTACTCCAGTGTGATATTTATAGTTGTGTTAAGGAAAAAAAAAAAAGATAAACAAAAAAATGTAGGAAGATTTTAATACAAGTGTTGGAATTTGTTTTGCTCTATTTTGTAGATCAATTGGAGTAAAACTGTGAATGAAAAACAGAACACAGTTTTGTATTTGTACTCAACAATTTAAAGAGGTGATTTATCTCCTCCTTAATTTTGTCTTTTAAGGGGATATAAAATACCTACTTTCCATCATCATGTTACATTTCCTACTATTATTTCCAAATATAGTCCAACGTTCCAAATTTCAAAGCTTCAAAGATGGTAGATCCTAGACTCTCCAATAATCCCATTACATTAATAAGACAGCTTATCCACAAAACTCCTTATGAAACATTCAATATAAACATGAGATGGTTGCATTTCTTAAAATACTTAGAATGCCTTGTCTGTCCTAATAACTAACAACATCTACATGCCCAATTGCTTTGATTGGCTTCTTTGTAACTGGCTGACTAGCTGTGTATTTTAACAATCAACTGAAAAGTTGTACCTAATGATGTGGCTGGGGAGTATGTACTTTATATGTATTATAATGCTTTAAAAACAATTTCACTAATACGGAGTTGTCTTTATTGTATCCATAGGCAGTAAAGAGATTTCCAAGGACTCCGAGGCAAACTCTGGTATGTGTGTCTTTCTATGGATGATGTACGGTGGCAGAAGCTGTGCAAAACAGTGATTTTACTGCAAATTTAAAAAGTCCTGTGAAAAGAAAATTACGATTAGCAAACTTTAAAAAATGGACTAGCAAAGACAAAAATAAGACTAACACATAAACATGCAAAATTTTAATCCTGCAAAGAAGAAATATCTTACTCCTAACCAAAGCTAAGAAAAGCTGCAAACTAAACACAATAGAGTCCTTCCACACCTTTCAAAGAAGACTATCACTAACTCATATGGAACTCTTAGAAAAAGCATAATAAGATTCAAAGATAAACTCACCTTTTCTTTCTTCCTTACAGATCTCAGCGTCCCATTTATGTTTTTGCAAAGTGTCTCATGCTTTAATGGGAATTTGTAGTAATGCCTTTGTTCTGGTCCAATACGAATTGATCATTGTCTCCCTCTACTGGTCTTAATATCTGCAGTACTAAATTTGTATTTTCTTTTTGCAGCATTTTGTCCTTTGCATGTGTTTTTTTTTTTTTTTTTGCATCATTATGTATTTGCCTTGGGTTTTGTGTATTCAAGACATGTCTATTTTATCTGTGATTACAGCTTTTCTTCTTTGCAACATTTTTCTTTTTAATGTGTATTTTGTTTTTGTGTGGGTCTACAGTAATTTTTGTTTTTCTAATCTAATTTCTGTTTGCAGGACTTCTATAATTTACTTTGCAGACATATATTTCCACTGTAAAATAAAAAGATAGTGAGCCTCATGCTATTTATGGCAAAAAAAATAAAAATAAAAAAGCAAAAAAGCATAGTACAAAACAGATATTTGAAACCTTTCAGAGGGCAGGGACTGAAACAATAAAGGGATTATTTCATTATACAGAAGCTCCCAGATGCACTCATTGTACATTGGGTATTTTGGATATTTTTATTCTCATTGTTTGGTCATGTTTGCCATGAAGATAAACATATAAGCTCATCGACACAGTTTATCTCTTCCATAATGTAAAGGCTGTCTTTAAATTGTAATATCATGACATAAGTATATGTTTGCAAATCATTCCACTGGTCTAGTAAACATAGAAAAATTCCATTGCTTTTATTTGAGTGTTTACAGACATCTGCACTAAAATTAAACGCAATAATTGAGGTTTATTTAGCATCATATATATAGCACTTCTATAAAAAAAACAGAGGCCTTAGTCTTTGATGGAACAATATAAAAAAATTTATGACTAAAAAACTTAATAAGACTAAAAAGTAAGACATTATTTTTATTTTGAAGAAAAAAGTATTCATTACTTTCAAGGATTTTTCTAAGATAGAATACCTAAAAACATGTGTATTGCATCCGTATCCAGACCTTTTACGCCCATCCTGCATGATGAGATATCACTTGATTAGTAAACAGGAGTTCTCTGGTTGTAATGATATCTCAGCTCAAATGCAGCATTACTGTTCATGTTTAGCGCTTTTTAGCACAAAGAGTTTGAGATCCACAGCTGTAGAGCAAGAATCTGTCTAAATGAAAAGTATATGTCTGACCAATTTACAAATATGAACTTTATGGAAGAAGGATATGAAGTAAAAAAAAAAAAAAAAAAAAGATGAACAGTTATTTTTGCAGTTTACAAACATATGGGGGAAAGTATTGTGTTAGATGAGACCAAGCTTTTAGCTTTCTAGCCTACAGATTTCTCTAAAAACAAAACTTCGACACTAAAATGAAGCAATGAGTTGTAACATCAACCTGTTTGGGATGCTTTTCTCTAACGAGGGCAGTGTAACTGGTCTAAACTGGTATGAAGGTGAAAGCAGTCCAAAATACTGACCACCGCCTCATACTGTCTTTGTTCAAAGACCTCCTGTAACCACATGACTCTCTGTTTATAGATGTGCAAAGCAAAAGTATTAAAAAAATGTTATGATAAATGGCTCTATAAAATTTTGATTGAAATTTTTTTTTCAGATTTTCATTTTTTTTGGTAAATTATGAAACAATAATGTGTGTCATCATTCTGCCTTTTCTTAACTTTTTGGTTTTGTTTAAGTTTTTTTTTTTCAGTTATACTTTGAATTATCTCTTTTGATTTCATTTCCATTTGGTTTCATTCTAGTTGTCTTCTGGTTGTATTTGAGCACTGTGTCTTGGTTACCCTCTGTTGCCCCCTTGAGCAAGTCCACTTCCCTTAGCTCCCCTCTAGCTCCTTCTGTCCACACCTGCTGACTGTTTAATCAACTGACTGTCCCAGTTAGTTGATTAAATCCATTCATTGTTCTGTTTGGCATATACAGTCCTCCTCTGCAGTGACTGGATTCTCGTCTCTTCTTCATTCATTAAGTTTATTCCTCCCTAATGTCGCCTAGTTTCATGTTCCTGAGTATTTTGTCAATCGGTTCTGTATTTACTTCCTCTTTAATTTTTTGCAAGAAATCATCTCTGCCTCTTCAGCTCTGCATTTAGCTCCTCAAAAACTATCCACTAATGGTGACAATTTGTAACATATTACTTCTACTAACTGCTTTGTGATTATCTCTCAAATAAAATATCTGTAAAATAAGTTTTGAGTAAAACACAGTGTTAGAAAGAAATACAATGGGTATGAATACTATTTTTGGGACACCTCTGGTTCCAAAATAGCAAAAAAGCCTGTTTGCAAATGATGGATTTAATAAAATTTTAAACTATCTAATAAGCTAAATCAGATATTGGAAATAAATAATAAAAAAAACTGCAGTGAATTTTACTGAGTTTCCATCTGTCTGCAGGCTCACCTCTCTTTGGATAACAAATTACCCTACGTCATTGAGACAGATGATGAAGAACAAGCGGATGACATCAAACATTCGTGGCGGAGCAGAGCACCTCTGCTACAAGGTTCTGGCAGTCCTGTTCAAAGTTCCCGTCTCAGTACTTTAGGGCAGGAGCTGCAACACATCCATCCATTTCGGTCGCCTGCTCCTCAACGCCAAGGCTGCATCGTCTCTCCTCAATCCTTTAACGAGTTCTCCCCATCCCATTCTCTCAGCCTCAAAAAAGAATCAGTTTTAAGTCATTGGCCGTCCAAGTTAATGCTTCCTTCTTTGTCTTGTGCTAGCCCTTTAAACCTGAGCCCAAGGTAATTTATTTCACTCTATTTTTACACATCCTTTTTGCACTTTTTGAAATGATGTAACATCCATTTGTTTCCTCGGCAGAGTTGTGGATGGAATCGAAGACAACAGCTCCACATTTCCTTTCAATATAGAGCAGGATAAGAGGCAAACAAATGTGTCAGGTAAACTTTAAAACACACTGACTGAGATTTTATTTATAGTAGGAAATGTTTAAAGCAGTTTAATGAAAAGAGTAACATGAGGATGAGATGTGAGAGTTTTTATGAATGTTACTTCTTGTATTAATTTCTGCCAATATTTAAACCTCCCAGTTACATCCAGATTAAAGTGCATTGTAGGTTTTAAAGGCAATGATCCCAGGTTATTAAACATTTTCCTTTATATCTTTTTTTAGAAGAATTACAGATGAATGGAAACCTGTTAACTGAGACAGAAGACATGAAACGGAACATGACCCAATTAAATAAAGAGGTGAGAATAAAACTAACACATGAAGCACTGTCTCTTCTCTACTATAAATGCAATACTATTCTCAAATGTAATCAGAATCTAAATGCAATCTTTATAACTTTATATATTATGCCGGTTTAGCAGTTCTTGTCTATAGGAGCTTAGTGCTTTGTTCCCATTATGTCTATTTGGATAATTTTAAAGCTAAAGTGCTTTGGTAGAAACAACTAATTATTAATTAATTGAAATGTTTGAGTATGTGCTGCTATTTGATAATTGATTTAACACCATGGTCTAAGGTATTTTATAATGTAGTCCAGGTTATACAAACTTGTTGAAGGTTTCATTAAATCTTCCCACCTTATGACTTTCCTAAGTAAAACACTTTATTTTTTTCAATTGATTTGAAGAAGGACTTGGAAATTCCTGTTTCTACCTATGATAAAAAAAAAACAACTCACCCATAGTTTGTCACCCTTTATAAATATATAAACATATATTGCCCACTCTGTTTTGGCCTCAAAGACATAATATACAGTGTCCAACTGAAGTATTATTGACCCTTAAACCTTTCTACATTTTGTCACAATGTAGAAAAAAGAACTTTCACAAATTCTGTTTGGATATTAATATGACAGACAAAATTCTTGAAAAAAAGTGTGGTAAAATTTGACCAGAACTGAACCCTCTATCCATCTATCCGTCCATCTTCTGCCACTTATCTTTCAGGGTCACAGGGGCTACTGCCTATCTTCAGAAGTCTTAAGGCCAATTTATGCTTCTGACACATAGCCTCTGCAAGCGTCACATCAGTCACATTGTGCACGACCTCGCCCTCCGCGCAGAGGTTCTGCAACCGTCGTCGTGCACCTCTAGAAAATCCTGACTATGCGTTGGATGGTCGCAAAACCCGCGCTGACAAAAAGCAGCTGTCATTAGTCCTTGGTATGTCTTTCTGGCTGTCTGTGTGGTTGTCCTTCTCGATTCGGTGCCGGGGCGCACCATTTTTAAAAACCGAGGAACAACTACAATGGACAACTACAACGAAAGGTTGATCGAGGAGGTTTGGAACTACAACCACTTGTACGATGCCTCAGACAAATGGAAAGGTCTCTGCCAAAGTGAAGTTGTTGTGACCATCTGCCGAAGTTCTTGTGAGTTCTCAACTAGGCTCCCCCTTGCACTTTGGTGGGAAACTGCTGTGCGTCCCTAGAAATTCCAGACCGACGGTGCAGAAGCATAGCAGCAAAACTGGTTTGCGGCCAGACCCAAGCGACTTTTGATGTGTGCGGGTACAGAGGTCTAATCTGCCCTATAGGGTGAAAGCTAGCGTACAACCACATGAAGTCGCCAGCCAATCATAATCACAGGGCAACACGTAGACATAAAACCAAGCACATCCACACACTCAATTCAGAGTCCCTAGTCAACCTATTATATTGGTAGACTAAAAATTAAAGCAAAACTTGATAAAAACTTTAAAAGTGTTTTTTAAACCAAACAGGTTTATCGTTTAACCAGGGTTTAGCTTTTACTCAATGTCTGAATTGTCTTTGTTTCTTTAGGTAAACACCTTAAATGAGGAAGTCTCCAATCTGGTGAAGGAGCTCCATGACATAATGCATTTCCTGCAGTCAAATATGCCCATGCTTCATCATGTCTCTCCTTCTGGGTCCACAAGTTCCAGCAACTGGCAGCCTCATGTTTCTTTAGATTCATCTAATGAGCTACACCTACGTCATGAAACGATTAGCTACCCAGGTAGAAATGCATGGGACTGCGGTGGAATGCAGTCACACAGCAGAGCTCCAACTTTGCTGCATTCTTCAAGCTCTGTGTCCGCCTTGCATGTATGCTGCTCTGACCGAGATGGAACAGCTGATAGGCTGCAGAGCCAGTATAGTCCATTTCAAATACCCACAGTCACCCCCAGCTCCCCTTATGCAACCCATCCTCAAAACCTTGTTGGTTCATCCCTCCTTGGCATTAACTCAGCTTTCAGCAACTTCCCAGTGATCTGCCAGAGCCAACAAGGTGTCTACAATACATCTAACCCCTCAAAAGATAACACTAATCCAGTATGTTCTACAATAAATTGTGGTCATTCTCATCTTCCAAGGAATTTTCTAACAGGCTCACAAAATCTTGGCAGTCCCCAGACACAAATTCATTCTTCCACAAGTCCCAGTGGACAACTTCAGTATCACACAGCCTTCAGCTCTCTGACATCCTCACCGTCCACAGAGCTTAAGAAGAGCCAGCAGATCTCTACAAGACAAAATGACCCAGTGGGATCAAGCCCTGTCCGTCACTCACAGGACCGCGCGTGTTCTTTGCTGGGGCAGCTTTCAGACAGAGAGTTTGGAGGCTCCCTTCACCAAGCGAGGACAGATAATTACGGAACAAGTGAAAATGTATTAGAAAAATTACAACATCAGTGAAATGTGTTTGTGTTATTTTGTCATAATGATGTGCTTGTTACAAAAGTTAAAGGACTGTTCTTTTCTAAATAAAAAGTGTATTCCTTACCAACTGTTGAGGTAGCATGGATTTGTAAGGGTTCGATTCAGCCGGAGTGGCAGACTGTAGCCCAGAGGTCCAGGAGAATGTGAGTGAGATCTGAGAACATTGGTACCTGCAAGAGGCGTTGTGCTGGAGAGCGGGCAGGCGATGAAGACTGACAACTGCTGCATGCAGGTAAGACCTTTTCCATGAAGATCAGAGACAAACTGAGGTTCACTGGTTGTCATCAGGGGTAATCATCCAGCGAAGAGAGATGATCCTTAGCCTCCTTATGTACGCACTAGTCATCTTGAGTGAGAAAGGTGTGCAGCAACATGGTTCGGTCTAGCCACCAGCAAACATCCTCTCTGTGACAGGAAGCTCAGTACCACCCAAAAAACTTCAAAACCCAAGAGAACCTAAAAATTGTAGATGATCCGAAGTGCACAGCTCTGGAGCCTTATGTTGCAGACCCATGAGCTCGCTCCTGCCAGCCCTTTCTTCTCCCTACACTTTCCTTGGCAGGTTTTTCCAGAGGTGGCCCTTTTAGGTGGGCAGGAGGAGTGGAGAAAATGGTCCCAAAGGATGCAGGTAGATGAAAGATATTTTGAAGGGGAGCTGAGGGTGCAGCAGGACACTTATAAATGGCTGAATTAAAAATTTGTTTTGCAGTGAACCAGAGTCCAGCTTGGAGAGGGGGGTCTGACTGGTGATGTGCCTGAGGAGGAGGCACTATGCTGTGGCAGAGAGCTAGAGAAGCTTGGAGGTATGAAACAGGGCTGAAATAATACAAGATAAGAAAACTTTAACAATATTAAATAGAAGTGGAAAAGTATTAAGTGAACATTTTATTTATCTTGGCAAAACAGTATATCAACACTTCTAATATTCCATCAGTGTATAATAGCAATGTCTTCCCCTCCCCCAAGGATTAAAAAAAACCTTTTCAACAAGAGTTGTGACCAGAGGAGAGTAATACTGGGAATACTACACAGTCAGAACACTTTATTTCACATCCAGTTCTCAGTAGTTAGTAACTGATTAAATTGGTTATACAAGTATATCTCAATAATCCCATGACTGTGGAACTCAAGAGTCTGAATAGTATGGCGTCATTTTTAATGCAAAAATAATAAGTTGATGCCATCATATGTCTATGGCTAGACAATCATGCGGAGGCCTGCTAACTTGACAGCTGTCCAGCAGACAGTTATTGACATCCTCCACAAGGAGGCAGGTAAGGTCACTCAAGGTCATAGCTGAAGAAGGTGGCTGTTCACAGAGTGCTGCATCCACCTATAATATTGGAAATTATTATATTTCATTTTTTCATCAATCTTTACAGTGAAATAATGTGGCAGGAAAAGACATAGAAACAACAGAGATTATCACCAAAGCCTCCGTCTAATAATCAGGAAACCATATCAGTTGGTATATGCTATTTGGGACCCTAATGAACAGTTGGTGATACTGCATGATAAACGTTTTAAACATTGCAAAACTTGATTGCATTGTTTAAAAGCTAGGATCAAATTAGAAAGATAAAGAATTAAGAAGCTTTTTGAGATGCAATTCATTCTGAACTGACTCTAGATTTAGAAAAAAAATATATTTATTTTAATTTGAGGGTTTAAGTGAGATTCAGAAGGCACTGACTGTGGCTATAGAGCCATAGAAACATATTCAAGATATGGGAAAACCTCCATTATACTATTTATGTGAACATGTCAGAAATATGCTACGTTGGTTCAAGAAGAGGAAAAAAAAAAAAAAACAAGAACTGGAGTTTTAATCAGTAATTCATATTTCACTTTTCAGATTAAAGGATTTTTTTAAATTATATTTGCAATAAAAGATCTGAGATGCTGGTTTCTATGGGTAAAAAAGACTAGTGGATCCAGTAGAACTTTTTATTGCCTACCTGGAATGGGTGAAAATAGTTGAATACACCTTTGGCTCTCAAATTGGTATTGGTGCCCTATCTGTCGGTACTCAGCGATACCGATACCACCATTTTAGTTCAGTATCGGGCCCCACCCAATATTGGTAACGTTATGAGTGCAACATTATTTAGTACACACGCTTAAAAAATTAAGAAGTCATGCTTAGAACACCTGAGGGGCTTATAGAGTCTTACTAGGCACTTTGATTACCTTGGTTACAATTTCTTTCTTTGATAAATCATATGCAAAAAAAACAACAAAATAATGAGCATATTCAGGTATTAAACAAAGACTTGATAATAATTTTGGTCAGCAAACACTGCCAAAATCCCCAAATCTGAGTTCAGTGACCACTGAATCCCTATGCTGGATGGGCTTGCAAACTAATTTACATAAATCGCATATTTAATCTATATAATATGATAAAGAGAAAGACCACAAACACAAAAGCAAGCAGTTCAAGCAAGTTAAAATAACCTCGACTTCACCTCTTCAGAGCCACAGGATCAGTACACTAGATGCCAACACATGATTGTGGTAACTCCTGCATTTATATTAACTCATCCATCATCACGACCTTCTGCAGAAGCACCATAGAGAGCATTATGACCAGCTGTCTCACTGTGTGGTGTGGAGGCTGCAGCGCCTCAGACTGGAAAAACATGAGAAGAGTGGTGAGAACAGCAGAGAGGATCGTCGGGGCTCCTCTTCCCTACATTAAAGACATTTCCTCCCGGCACTGCGTGTCCCGAGCCTGTAACATCATCATTGACCACTCACACCACCACCAAGGACTGTTCTCCCTGCTGCCCTCTGGGAAGAGGCTTCGAAGCATCTGCTGCTGATCCAACAGGTTCTGCAACAGCTTTCTTCCTGCTGCCATAAGACTGTTGAACTGTTGAAAACTCTAATAGCACACTTGTAAACATCATATTTGCACTATGTGGTAAATCTTCAAAATAGAACTCAACTCACTGTCCTACTACATTTTGCAACATATTTATTTATTTTTGCACTGCTCTGAATAGTCCACATCAATGCCCTTTTGCACCATGTCTCTAGTATATTTTCACTGCTAAGCTGCTGCTCATTCACTGCCGGAAAGCTTTATAAATGAAATTTCGTTTTGTATATAATCTGTGTATACAAAATGATTATAAATTTTGTCTAAGTCTATCATATTTCTTTTTTGAAATCCCTTTAAATTAATTTTAAAAAAGAATTTGAGGATTGCATTTGCTGTAAACCACAATAGTTCATATGTATAAACACATGCGTCTCTCATTTTGAAAGTGATGCATCTATAAGAACTTTTTAGATTCCCTTATTTTAAGCATAGTGCTTAAAATTTTCTTTTGCTTTATCAGAAAGCTGGTCAATACGGAAGAGGATTAGGGCCACTGAAAAATAAAAAAAAGTTAATTGATTTTTAAATATTATTTCAGTTTAATAAGTGA
>NW_015151342.1:14154-15360 GCF_000732505.1 Cyprinodon variegatus
GCGTCTCTCATTTTGAAAGTGATGCATCTATAAGAACTTTTTAGATTCCCTTATTTTAAGCATAGTGCTTAAAATTTTCTTTTGTTTTATCAGAAAACTGGTCAATACGGAAGATGATTAGGGCCACTGAAAAATAAAAAAAGTTAATTGATTTTTAAATATTTCAGTTTAATAAGTGAGAAAAGTTTGATGGCAAGTTTAATGTCAGAATTCTGACTTTAATCTCAGAATTTTGGATCTTAATCTTAAAGGGCAACCCGAGGGAAGAGATGTGGGAGCACCCAGCTTCACTAACAAAGATGTAAGTTGTTTGGGAGGAGCAGTAGCACATTGGTGGAAAATTATGGAATTAAGTGACTTTTTTTTGCCCGAGGGGTCCCCAGTGATGCTATTTCATTCATGTAAGAGCAGAAGGGGATTAAAACAAGAGATAGTTCAGTCTCTGGACATGGCTACAGCTTGATGCTAACATGTTTGTTAGCTGTCAGAATTCAGTCAGAATTCCGGGATTAAAGTTCCTAGAATTTCTAAAAGTAGAATGGGAGGCAGATCTTTTAGTTATCAGGAATCTGTTAGTTCAGTCTCTAACGTTCTGCTCTCTCTACCATTTCTCATAGTAGCTTTGCCTCATTTGTTCCTGTTTGGCTGTGACTCCATCCTGGAGGGAAATATCAGCTGTGATGCTGCCATCAACACCTTTGTTTATGGATGTTGGAGATCGGCCTGTTTTTCCAGTGTAGTCCTGTTTCTCTGACTGTGACTGGCTGGATGTGCTCTCTTCATTCTCTGACATGGGAGTTGGCTCAGAGCTCATCTGCCAGGCTGTGTGTTTCCTGGACGGAGCCGCCTTTTACAGTTGCTTTTTCTATCTCTGCTTCTGTCTCCTTGAACCCTGGTCAGCCTCGGCAGATGGCCGCTCACACTGAGCCTGGTTCTGCAGGAGGTTTCTTCCTGTTAAGAGGGAGTTTTTCCTCTCCACTGTCGCGCTTTTCTTAGATAGAAAACTTTGAATCAATTTGACTGTACAGTATGATCTGGTGAACTGTAAAGTGCCTTGAGATGACATGTGTTGTGAATTGGCGGTATATAAATAAAGTTAAAAAGTTGAATTGAAAGTCGGACTTCTGAGAAAAAAAGTCAGAATTCTGAGATTAAAGTCAGAATTCTGGGATTAAAATCAGAATTCTGAGATTAAAGTCAGAATTC
>NW_015151342.1:15463-70747 GCF_000732505.1 Cyprinodon variegatus
GAATTCTGACTTTAATCTCAGAATTCTGATTTTAATCCCAGAATTCTGACTTTAATCTCAGAATTCTGACTTTTTTTCCCATATCAAACTGAAATAATATTTAAAAATCAGTTAACTTTTTTTTTTTCCAGTGGCCCTAATACTCTTCCGTTGGTCAATGTTAATCGTGGCCTCTTTTTAAATGAGGTAAAATAAAAGCAGGCAGCACAGTATAACTGTCTTTCAATTTTGATCGTGGGTCAGCTTTGAATCATGCCCGGTGTTTTGAATCTAATGGTTTTGCCCTGACGGAGGCTGATGTTGTCATTGGTCAGACAGCCGCTGACAAAAACAGTGGGAGGTTCCCGGAAAACTCGCTAAGCGGAAGGGAAGGCCAGACACCAAGAAGCAGAAGACAGCAGCTGCCGATGAGGCCGAAGAAAGAAGAAAAAGTCATGTAAGTCCAACTATTTGATATGGCCGAACAGGAAGCGGAACTTTAAAAGATTTTATACTTTTTTGTTTTTATCGAAAAGCTGTTTGACTTTATTTCGTACAATCTCGCGGAGTCGATCAGACAAGTCCGAGCTCAACTAAATGTCCATTAGACTCGAAGGCTACGAGCTTCAAGCTCTAAAGGAGACCGCAAATTGAGAAACGACCCATAAAGCCGCGCAACAGTTTGTGCTCAGAAGTTAAAGGTATTGTTTGATGGCCGGAGGAGACGCAGTAAGAATAAAAGACGCCGAGTTTCCCATGGACAGCGTGAAACAGCTGACTACGCGCGCGGCCGAGAAAATGAAAGTTGTTTTAATGACGTTTTTGGACACAGCTGCTAACAATGCTATCAGGTTTCTCTTATTTTACCGTATACCTGTTAGCAGAAACAGTTAGCCGCGCTGAAAGTGTTCACTTATAACAGTTTTTTTCTTATTATTTAGTTTTTTGTTGTCGTTTTACCGACAGTAGGCTAATGCTAACATGCTAGGCAAACAGGCAAGCGTAACAGTTTGTTTCAGGCTAATATTTAGCTCTGACTACATTACCGTCTACAACTAGATCTGTATATTTAGAATCGCTGCTGGATATTCATGTATTTCCCTGGTAATGGGGTTAGCATGCGTTAGCTTTCATGCTAAAGCTAGCCACAACTAGAAAGAAGTTTCTCTAACTTGGAAACACTCTTTGACACTTTTCTCTGCGTGGTGGAAACGTGTTTACTCGCTATTTGTTTAGTCTGAAACACATTTTTTAATGGAAATATTTGGTTTTAACTACAGAAGTTGGAGGTTTCACTGTATCTATATTTTAAAAATATATACCTGTCTATTTAAATATTTACCTCTATCTATCTATCTATCTATCTATCTATCTATCTATCTATCTATCTATCTATCTATCTATCTATCTATCTATAACTATAAGTTGAAAATACAAATCAACTTAAATATCTCACGTATGGCTCTAAATGTCCACACGATCTTCTCATAAAAATATCTTTACGTTTGATAGGTGTCAGGTGTAACACTTCAGGACCCTTTTTATTAAAGCTAGCTACCTACACATGTGTCCACTTGCATTTAAAAGCACATCAGATCACATTTACCTTCCTAGATTGTGTTTACAGCTTCATAGAAGGAGCTGCGCTTGAACATTTGCAATAGAAGGGGACAGACAGTTACGTGCATGGGTTGTTTATCATGTTTGGACCTTGGCCTCATAAAAGGGCATTGCATTTTAGCAAATCAGTCCAAGTAAAAAGTTGATTTATTTTATTATTTTAGTTATGTTTTTGTCACAACTTTTTTGTATATGTTACATATATATGTTTTATACTTTTAGAGTTGTGCATCGAAACCACAAATGAAAACAAGGGTTTTTGTTTCTAGTTATAAGATTTTAAGTGGGTTGTGAAGTTTTTGTGAAATAATTGATTAATATAAACCTCTAAGAATAAGTATTTGCAGCGTAGATCTGACAAAGTAAGCATTTTCAAGAAAAAACAAAATTCCTTAAGGTCTTTTCATTCAAAGAGGCAAGTGTTAATTGAATATGCTTTATAGAAATATTTAGTTTTCAGCTCTTGTCATTTTGAGACGTTGCACTGCATAAGGTCGTGGTGATTGGGCTTGTGGGTAACTATTCTTCTCAGTTTGGTTACTTAGCATTTCACAGAAACGTCATAAGAAAGGGAAGTGCCTCTGATTTCCTATTGGCCTTGAGAGTGATTACTATCTCCTTTTCTTGTTCTGTGTTACATCAGTGCTTTTATATTTAAACTTTAATTTCAAACAAGTGTTTGAAAAGAAACATTTGGAGTTCTGTGTATGAAGAGGGTTCCTCTTTTCATTATGGATCTTGGGTGTAGTTCTGACTTTGTATTTTTACTGTGGGAACTTTGCATCTATCCGCAGTGGGCACAACTTGAAATCTTTGTAGTGACTGCATGTGTGAAACTGCTACGGCTAATTCTGTGTAGTATAGCATAGTGGACAAAGGGAAACCTGTGATGCAGCCTTTATATCTGATACCACCAGCTGTTCTGTGACCCCACCCTTTCCCACAATGCATGTCTCTGGTTGCTCTCATAAAACTTGCACTGTAACTGTTTTATCTGCACAACTTATTAACCCATTAAGACCAGAGGATCCATATATAGATGTGCCAATATGTTATGTCAAGTGTGCATTATTTTGGTCTGTACTAAGGGTTTAATCATTTCAAAATGAATATATTTTACTTTTTTCTTAAAATGTTAATATGTATTCTTTTTTCTTCTATGTTGCAGTTGAAATATTTGACATTAGCTACATTTTGCATACATACCACAGTTATTTTCCTATAAGTCAAATAAGACGAGTGAGATGGACAGTTTTATTGAAAGGTATAGAAAAGGCAGAGGAGTTGAGGAGCCAGTGTTACACGTGGGGTAATTTCACATTATTTTTAGCTGTTTTTTTTTTTTTGCTTCTATTATTAAATTGAGAGAAAAACCCTTTTCTTTAGTTTTACTATATCTTAACCCCTTATTCATTGTATTAAATGCAGTGCACTCCCTGTTGGTGTCTTGGACATCATGCTGGCTGCAGAGCAAAGAGGCCATGATGAATATTTAACAGGCTCTTGTGACTGCTTCCTTCTTCTCCTCCCTTTGCCCCTGACCAACTCTTGCTTTTTTTTTCTCTCTTCCTGCTCCATTTCATTTTAAAGTTCTGAGTGCTCTTTAGCCACACACTCAAAGCATCTTAAAAAGCATGATTGAGGTGGAAATGTGAATAAAATGTCTTGCTGTTATTCCAGTTCTGACTTATTTTGTAGGTGATAAATTCAGCTAAACTCTTCTTGGATGCTTGTGAACTAAAAAAGTACAGATTGATCTGTGTTTGTCCCAGCAAGTGTCAAGAGCAAACCCGCAAAACACCATCCATATCTGAAATATATGGGGAAAGCTGCAGGTCCATACAATGTTTGTGGAAAAAAAAGTAACCCCCCCAAATACTACTGCAGCTTGCTGAAGTTTGATTGTAATACAGCAGTAGAACATGGTTTCTGTTCTGTCAAGTAAAACATGCAAGTCCTGAATATTTTATGAACAAAGCTGTGATCTGGAGTCACATGTTAAAGATTAGAAAGAGTTCACCAACAACCAGGGAAAAGCTTTGTTCACTTAAGTGTCTTTTCAGCCCATTTCTTCATTCAACCAAAAAAATTTGCCTTCTTATTTGTATATAGCATAATACTGGGCCAAACCATGTTAAAAGGCTAGATTTATCGTGTTCAGCAGTTAAGTGTTCTGCAATCTTCACTTCCTGGTTTTAGCTGAGCTGTTTCCTGTCCTTTGACTGAGGAGAAACTGGCTGACCTAATGTTTGTCATACAGCTAAAAAGAAAAAAGATTAGGGAATGTTTAAGAAAATCTTGACTGGCAAACGTGAAGCAAACTGTGTTTATATTGAAGTGTGCAGTTATTGTAAAATCCTTCACAGTTTATATGAGTTCAATTAGATCAAATAGAAATGTGTGATTAGTGGGGCTTACTTCTGCCTCTGTTTTAAGTTCCTCTTTTTTACTATTGACAGCACACAAACATGAAAAATAATTAAATTTACCCGCTCTATGCAAAACAACCGTGTATTGAAAGTGGACATGTTAAACCTTTTTTTGATTTTTGTTACAATTTAGGGTTTATGTTATTTAAAAAAAAGGCTCACTCTATTGGACTAGATCAAGGACATCTCTGTTTACTTTATAGATATTAATTGTGGTTAATATTTTTTTCCAAACATTGTTTCACCCATTTGGGGATTCAGATTAGAAAATCGGTTGCGTATTGGATTAACTCAAGAAATTATATCTGTTCAACTGATATAATTTAATGCGGTTTAGACTTGATGAAACATTTTAACAAGACATGTCTGAACCAGCTTAAGTGTTTCAATGAGTGTCCTTTCTGTGGAAAGAAAGTTCTGCTTCTTTGCATGTTCAAAAGATAATCAACATGCTGAAAGGTCAATTCATGTAACCATTCAGTTTGCTGATTTACATGGACCCTGAATTATGTTTTTATAACCCTAATCCTGCTCAATAAATACATTTTGCATAGGTGGATTATAGAAAGGTACTTTGCTAAAACCCCATATTGCAGTCCTTTAAGTTATTAAAAAGTTAGATATGTTTTAGTAATTCAGAAATGGGAATTTCTGCCTTTGGTTTTAAAATAATGGTTGTATGCGATACTGTCTTAACAATCTTCATAGTGTGGTCTGAGTAAAGCCTGTGGGAGAAAAAAACAGGCCATAATTTCCCTTAAGCCATTAAGGTTTCTTTCTTCTGTACATGTTTATGTTAAACAGTGTTGAATGAATAACTCTCATCCTGGGTAATGAGTTTGTGTTTTGCTTTAACAGTAATGTTAAACCATAGCTTTTGAAAAGTAACACCACAACTGTAATATTGATAAATATTTGATTGAATTAAGGGGATTTTTGTTTCTGGTGGATTATGGTGTGGATTCATTGTTGTATTCAGATGGTTTGACTGTTTAGTGGAAACTCTTCAAACTTAACAGTTTTTTTGTTGTTGTTTTTTTTTTTGTTTTTTTACAGCTCCCACTTGTGAAGTGCTGTCCTCCTCCAGAAATACTGCCTGCATGACCTGAGCCTACCTGTGTTCATCCTTCTGCAAAAAAAAAACAAAACAAACTAAGCCTCTCTTCATCAATCCTCCCCTCCCCCCCAACACACATTTTTTTTCCCACCTAATTTTCCACGCTGCAATATGGCAGGGCGAGGTGGACCCGCACGGACCAACGGCGCTGCTGCAAGCAACAAGATCTGTCAGTTTAAGCTAGTGCTACTCGGAGAGTCGGCAGTAGGGAAGTCCAGCCTGGTGCTGCGCTTTGTCAAGGGTCAGTTTCACGAGTACCAAGAGAGCACCATTGGAGGTAAGGACTCCCAACATTAATACATATTTTGCCCATTTTAAATGGCTGTGTTTTTGCAGACACACATTTGGAAGAAGTAACAATTTTTATAACATTCGATTAACATTCATTGGAACTCAAAAGATTAGGAACATTCAGGGTTTATTACTTTTCTTCATTAAACTTTGTAAGAACGCAGCACTTTTCCTAGCTACTAAATTTGCATGTAGATGTTTAGTTGTTCGGTTTTTTTTTTGTTTGTTTTTTTTCGTTTTCTCAACTTTCAGATAATCTTAAATCAGCTGTATATTATAAAACTTGGAAATGTACCAGCAAAAGTTGATTTCCCTTCTTTATAAAAAAATGTAATGTTCTACTTCTTTTGAATGTTTTTTTTTTTTAAGAAACGTGCAGTTATCTGTTGATGGAGCAAATGCTTTATGTCATGGTTTTAAGGTGATTGGCCCACATGCAGACAAAGACAGAGGAAAACAGGAGCGGTTTAAGATGTTTATTGTCAACACAACAAATAAGTCAGTCGTGAACAGGCACCGCAGACGAGGTTCGGAACGTCAGTGTTAGGGGTTCTGCGGGAGGAAAAAGGAAGCTGATTAAGACTAAGAAAAGAAAAAGTACCTGCGCTGTTGCTGCTCTGCTTACCAGCAGATAGGATAACCTATCCGGGGAGGGTGAGTGGTGGAATGGGTTCTGTAATTCACAGCTTTCCGATGGGAGGATGTGGCTGAGCAACAGGTGGGAATTAGGCGGGGGCCTGAGCAGTACCGCAGCGGAGGCAGGTTTGAGGAGCAACTGAAAGAACCAGGGTGAATCCAGGAGAAAGGTCTCTTGTCCTACTTGTTAATACTGAGGGGGCTTGAGGGGAACGCCAGAGCAGAATCTGAGCAGCAGGGATTCAGTGACCAGTCCTCTGAGCAAAGAGACGGGCGGATGAGCGATCCAAAGCTCAACGAACTAAGGGAGAAATCTAGAGATCTGTCAGTCGGACTGAGACCTTGTCGTACCACAACGGTTTAACACTCTGGCGTCCTTCAGCTGGCTGAACGCTCTCCCCTTAGGCTCAGCAGAGCAGCCTCAACCAGCCGCAGGTGCGGGGACACGCTCACCTGTCAGCAGCAACCACCTGTGGAAGAGAGTAAGCAGAGCACAGAACACCGAACCCTGACACTTTATAAACCAAAGCCATTAGCGACTCAAACTGAAACCCGGGTACTGATCTTGTAGGTTAATAAAATATTTTTTGTTGTTTATAAATAAACATAAAAAGCATTTTGGTTTTCTAGATTCTAATATCTTCATAATAAAACCAAAAATAAATTATGTAAGGTCCATCTGGTTTTGCTATCTTTTTTTTATTTTTTATTTCATAATTATCCCAAAGGCTAGTTGAATGCGTTTCCCCAAATATGATGTACATTTTCTATCAACTTAAAAATGACTTTGTGAAATGCAAAAACTTGGAATTACTTCAAAAAATGGACATGATTTGTCACATTTTCCACCAATGGAGCTCATTGCTGCAGTGCATACTGGAGTGATGATGGATTAGGTCTTTCTGAACTGGAACCTGCTGAGTAAACACAGGAATGCTAACATTAGCCAGCTGTCTTTTATCCTGTTGTATTGACAGCTTTAAATTTGAACAAGGCCACAACTGCCTTTTTTATGAGCGGTTACACATGAGATCTGCTGAAACAGACAGCTGACCAGCGATCAGCTAGTGAGCTGCTCCTACAGTAGCGTTTGCATTCTAACCAGAATGCAATTCAGCGTAAACAAGCATACGTTCATGTAGCAGTACTTTATTTACATCTAAAAAAAAAACTAAACGGATGACGATATTTTAGTGCTTTATTTTTACATTGAATATAAATATATATCTAATCTGTTACTGCTAATCATGGCTCTCTTTAAAATGCTATTCCTGTTAAACACTCATCTGTGTTTAGACTACTGATGATGTGCATCGCTGATGAAAACATCAGAGCCTGTATTTACTAAGAATCTCTGTCCTCTGAGCTCCCAAAGTGATTAAATAAATGTTACCAAGGAATATTTGCTCAGAAATAAAACCGACGTTTGCTTAGAGCAACTCTAAGTAAGAAGATTACAGGAACTTTTTTCTTTGTATGTGTGGTTGACCCTGCTCCTCGGTGTGACGCTTCGTCTGAGAGCTGAAACGTCAATATTTTGATTGCTTATCTGTATTCACTGTGCTGGTCATTTTAGTACTTAATAGGTTTGATTTAAATCTGAATTCAGCTGGCATTTTATCGTTATCTGCTGCTTACAGGAAGCAGTTGCTTTTGGCAAAATGACCAACATAAAATGAAAGGGGAAAAAAAGTTGGAAAGCCCAGAAAAGGTTTTTTTTTTTTTTTTTTTTAATGTTTTAAACAGGACACCATACTAGGAAACGCATTAGATAAATTTTTAATAATACGGAAAAAACATTTGTAAGATCATGTTATTTCTGTTTTTTTTTTACGTTGGGCCCTTGATTTTACATTATTACATCATTTTTCTACTCACCCATATGAGTTTTTTTGTCTTCTCTGAAGATATTCCGTTATGTTATATCCAAGTAACGTCTTCCTATGGGCAAACGACTTGAAGGCACAAACTAAACTGTTCATAATTCATTGTTTATTATTAAAGCGGCACGTGTATGACATCATCCGCGTGAGTAGAACATGATGTAATAAAGTAAAATCAAGGGCCCAATGTAAAAAAATAAATAAACGGCGTTCCCCTTTAAGAGTTTAAAAATGATAAAGTAAAAACTTATTTTTAACAGACAATATTTCTAATGTTAAGTTGATACATTTTAAGATATTTTGATTTTCATGTAAAATAAATTAGTCAGTTTCTGTCCTCCATAGTTTCAGCCCACCTTATAGGGAAATAAAGCACTGAAGTGTTACTTCCGTTTTTGGTCAAACAGTAGACCAGATGACTGATAAATAGGAAGTACCTCTGATTATGGGATACAATTATTGCACTCTATGTTCTAATCCACCTCTGTGTGCTCACATTTACCTGTTATTTTCCTAATAATGGTACAGTTTACTTTTGAAAAACAAAGAATCACTCCCTACAAAAACAAATCCGGCTCATACCAAATATGTTACAGTGTAACCAAGGATCTGGTCAGTTTAAATGTATTCTGCAGCATTTTTCTGTCTTTCTGGTCATTTTGCAAAATAATTTTAGTGATTAACTGCAGCAGCAGAGTAGGTAGTTAGGTTTTTCACGGTTTTTCCTGTGTCTGGAAGAGGGAGTTCAGACTATCAGGACGCTGTCATTGGGCTGTCGGTGTCTGTCAAACTAATTACAGCCAGTGTTTACTTATGTTGTTGGGGGCTGCCTTTACATTGTAGTTTACCATCACCAGTGTGTTTGTGAATCAGTGCGTTAAAGCGTGACTAGCTGGGTTTCTGTCCAAATGTATTTTTAGCATACTTTTATAACTACAGAAAGCATAAAATGTGAGTGAGACATGTTTCCATCCACTGGAGCGGATTATGTCGTCAGTCAGACGGATTCCAGAGGAGTAAGTCAGTCTGGTAAAGCTCAGACTCTCTGGTCTAAAACAGACCAAGCACAGCGCAGAAGGGAAGAGTTTATGCCGCTACCAGAATTACCCATATTGCAAAAATGCCTTTTCTGTAACCATAACGGTCAAGATTGCAGCCTCTACGGAGGGATGTTTTAATTTCCTTTATGTCCCGAAAGAGTTTGATATATCCTAAACATTTCAACTAACTGCTGTAAAAGCTTTTCTTTATAAGATAGATGTTTCAGTGTCACATCCATAGTTACCTGATTTGTGGGGGTTTTTTTTGTTGGGTTGGTCCCACCTTTGAAATGGGGCTCTACTTGCTCTTTTCCAGACTCATTCGCCTCATTGGCTGTAATAAACAGGAAGTAGAGGTAGCAAGCTAGTGCAGTTAAAAGTTTAGTTCTGATGTGCAGCTGAAGCTTCTTCGCTACTCTAGCTGCGCGGTCCAAAAGTGGATCTGATGCTAATGGGAGGAGCTACCCTATCATTTCTTTGCCTTTAACAGCGGCAGTTATATATGCTGTGATCAGTGGTTAAAAAAATAGTTTTAGTATCTTTTTTTAAGTGTGAAAGTCCACCCCCGTACACCAGCAATGCGCTGTCGCTAGGAATTCCCGTTCAACTGCAGCTTCTGGCACCGGCGCCTCTTCGCAGCTTTCCGCTAGTGTTTGGGGCGGCTTTCATACGTAATCCAAACTGCAGGCACCAGAATAATACAATCAAACATATTTTGCAGACAGGTTTCAACATTTCAAGTTAATGACAACATACATGCGCCGCTTCGTTTTTAAAAGATATAAATATAAAAAAATATAACCGCAGATGTCTTGGGGACAGGTATTCACCTACATGTTATGAATGCTGGCATATCGTAAATGATAAATTATGAACAGTTTAGTTTGTGCCTTCAAGTCGTTTGCCCATAGGAAGGTGTTACTTGGATATAACCTAACGGAATATCTTCGGAACAGCTCCAAATGACATAAAAATAATACGGGTGTGTAAAATATGATGTAATGTGTAAAATCAAGGGCCCGGTGTAAAAAAAACTGCACTCCCCTTTAAAAAACTGTGTATCAGTCAATGTCTACTTAAGATCTAAGGTTCTTTGTGAGTAGCTTTTATCTTACCAATGTATAGTTTAAGAATAATCTGAAATTCAAGAGATCCTGAGATTTTTTATTTTTTCCAGAATACCATTATTGGGATCTAATTTTAGCCTTGGGATTCTTTGTGAATATGGGAGCAGAGCTTTAACACTGAGGCAGAAGGCATGTTTGTCTCTGTGTACGGGTGCTGATTTCTGGCAGGTCTTGCTCATTTCTGTTGTCAGTTAAGGGTTGAAGAAGAACCAGTAGAACCTGTTCTTCCAAGAGAAGTCATCCAAAAGGATAACTTCCATTGGCTTCAGGGTTTTCACACAGAGTAGGCAGGTATTTTTATTTTTTTTACCAGAACTGGTCAAACTGCAGACAGTGACATCATTCCAATGGGAGATTCTCTTCACCTCCTATTAAGAATTTAGGAGGACCTAGATTAAACCATCTAATCAAAATAAGAACAACTGATGTAGTGGATGTGAATTGTGCTTTTATTTAAAGTAGGAATATTTGTATTTTAATGCTACATAAACAACTGTTAATCCATCTGAAACTGGATTAGCAACTGGAAACTTCCCACCATTTCATCTCTTTCCCACTGATGTTCCACAGCCTCGGGGTTATGTGTTATTTGAACCTTCTGTCCATTTTTAAAGGATACAAAAAGAGCATAGTCCTATGGGGTGACAGCTGTAGAAAAACCTGCGTTGCAAATATTATTTGTAATACATATACAGATGCTTAGGATGCTGACGGATGTCAATTTTAAGTGGTAATGTAATCGGCACTTTTTCCTTAACTGATTTCCTTGCTGTATCCGTTTTGTCATCCGTTTTAGTCAAGTTGCATAAGGACGTAGGAACAGGATACTCGCCAAAGAATGAAGAAAAAAAGAACAAGTCAGCATTTCCCCCCCCCTTTTTTTTTTATTCTGCTGAACCTGCGGTCAGCGGCATGCCTGGTCAAAGATTACAAAGCTCTATAATGTGTGGCATTTAAGAAAGAGCTAAGCTTCAGGTGTCATGTGAGAGTTGGCTGATCATATGAAATGAGTGCAGCTCGTAAACTAACGTTTCCTCCTGCTTTCTTCTTATTTCTCCTCAGCAGTTTGTTTCTCACTCTGATTAATGTTGTTTTTAGCAGATTGGGAGCATGAATAACTGATTTTATACAATTTATGGCCTAATTTAGCTTTTTTTTTCTTATTACCTTTAGGGCTGCAACTAACGATTATTTAGCAAATTGACTAATCTGTTGAATATTTTTATCAATTAATTAATTATCGAATAGCCAAAGATTCCTTAAAGAAGACATGAAATAAATCAGGCGAAACTCAAGCTTTTCAACTTGAGTTCTGGAGCATATTGATGGAGTTTTTTATCTTAAATGCAAAATGTTTTTATATTTCTTTACAAACTTGCCATAATTACTGCTCTAACTAGGTTGCTATGTCAGCTAAAGGCGTGTTTTAGAGTCTCTTAGAGTCTTTTAGAGTTTTTTTTTTTTTTTAAGAGTATACTCCAGTTAACTACTAAATTAGTTGACAAGTATTTAAATAATCAATTAATTCGATTAATTGTTTCAGCCCTAATTACATAAAGTCTAACTCTGGATGTAAGTCAGATATTCTCCTTGATTCTCAGTCAAAATTTTTATTTTTATTTGTTGTTTTTTTTCAGCTGCCTTCCTCACACAGACAGTATGTTTGGATGATACAACAGTAAAGTTTGAGATCTGGGACACCGCAGGACAAGAACGGTATCACAGCTTGGCACCTATGTACTACAGAGGAGCCCAGGCTGCCATTGTGGTCTTCGACATCACCAACACAGTGAGTGACGTGACTTGTAGGAAAATGGCAGTGCCCTCTAAAACTTTGTCTTCCATTTGCTCGATTATGTTAAATTTAAGAGTTAAAACTTGCGTAACCAATTTAAATGCATAAAATCACATGATTGTGCACATTTCCTTGTAAAGGACACCTTCACACGTGCGAAGAACTGGGTTAAGGAGCTTCAGCGACAAGCCAGCCCCAACATTGTTATTGCACTAGCAGGAAACAAAGCCGACCTGGCCAACAAGAGAGCCGTCGAATTCCAGGTAAGGAGGAAAATAAACGCAGTATTTCACTCAGGTTCTCATTCAAAGGAAAATGCGCTCCAAATGTCCTGAGATGTTTTTCATTGGTCCTGTAGGAAGCACAAACATATGCGGACGACAACAGTTTGCTCTTTATGGAAACTTCAGCCAAGACCGCAATGAATGTTAATGAGATTTTTATGGCCATAGGTGAGTGTTTGACAGAAGTCCAAGTAATTGATTAATTATTAAACAGGCAGAGGAGGAATTCATAGTCACTCTGTAATTGTGCTTTATTTAACCTGATCAAAATCCAAAGAAGTTTTTTTGATTTATTTAACAGAAAGATTATGATCTCATTGTATCATTAAGATTTCAGTATCAAGTTAATCAAAAAACTGATTCAAAATTCTGAATTTCTCAATATTTTTCTCTAGTTTTTAGGTTTACACTTAATTGGGAAACAGTAGGGCCCTTTGTTGAGTTACTTAAAAGTAGAGATTAACCGATCCTCTTCGTTCTCCACAACAGCCAAGAAGCTTCCGAAGAACGAGCCTCAAGGTGGAGCGGGGCCAGGTGGACGGGCCAGAGGTGGCGTGGACCTGCAGGAAACCGCTCCACAGGGCCGAAGCAGCCAGTGCTGTGGGGGTGGGAACTAACTAACTAACTCAGTCAGCTGATCCAACCCATTTACAGCTTCGATCAATCACACCAGATATTAGCCAGCTGTAAAACGATGCCCCGTTGGTCAAACAAACCAAACCACTAAAAGACCAACTTGTCCTCTCGGCACCAATTAACTGTTTGGAAAAAAAAATTGAGCATACTGGCCAGTAGATTGCCAGATCCCACTGATGGTCCCAGCTTGATGAACCTGCCAAAAATACCAAGAAATCAACCTACAGGCTCAATCACAGAATCATGTCTTTCACCCCTGGACTCACCTG
Organism: Cyprinodon variegatus; assembly: GCF_000732505.1. NCBI lineage: Eukaryota > Metazoa > Chordata > Actinopteri > Cyprinodontiformes > Cyprinodontidae > Cyprinodon > Cyprinodon variegatus. The sequence goes on from NW_015151342.1 coordinate 28,570, forward strand.
TCCATTACCTTTTTGATGACGGACACATGACGTCACCTTGGAGGGAAAAACAAAATCCAATTCATGGAAGGAAAGCGGTCATTAACCATTGCCTCCAACGGAGCTATCTTGTCCACTGTTCTGTGTTTGTATTGAGAAAAATAAATTAACGCAAAAGGAAGGAGTGCACGCTCCTTTTTTTACTAGGACTCACTTTACAACTGCACCATACATGTTTCCATCATGCTATTATGTTGAAGAAAGGTGCATGCAGAGTCTTAAAGGAATCAGATCTATAGAATTGAGCTGTGTAAATTGAATGATCTCTATTAATAAAGTTTTATTTTTCTTTTGGCACAGACTGGACAGTATGATTTAAAACCTGTCATAAGGTTTTAGTCCTTTATCTATGTTATCAAAGCGTATACAACAAATGCATCTTTATTAACAATTTCACCTGTATGTAATTTTAGCATTAATGTAATGTTTTTGATTTATCAGTGTAAAAATGGGAGATGTGTAAAGTTCTTTTTTGTTTCTTGACCAAAATCACAACTGCATATAAGACTTATTTCTGTATTTGTAAGACTTTGGAAGTTTGCAATCGATCTGTAGTTACTGTCTAAAAAAAAAAAATCTTCTCAATCTGTTTATATTCTGTCAACATTTTTTTCCCCTCTGTCTTAACTTTTTTCCCTTCTGAAGATTGATGGTATTAAATGCACGGGTTCTGTCTCATCAGTTTTGTGAATTGAGATGTTATCTTTTGCTTCTCTTATTTCAAGGAGGGATTGGTTTTGAGTTGTCACCCTACTGTGGCATCAAAATCTTGCAAAAAGAGAAGGCTAAAACAACTTTCACCAGAGCAGCACTCACTGCTGCAAAGTGGAAGGATAACGGGTAGACTGGATGTGTAGAGGAGGAACAAAAATGTAATTTTACAAATAAAAGAGCAGATGGTACCTTTCTGTGTTTTAATCTTATTTTTATATTAAGTATTCTTACTGATGCAGATTCCATCTTGGAGAGAATAATTTAATTTTAGTGGCTCTTTTCAACTATAGATTTAGCTTAATTATGCAGTTAATGCTCAAAATGTAACATCTGAAAATAAACCTTTTGCAACTGTAGTTTAACAATTGTTAGCATTGATTAGATAAATGTTTAAGTAAAATATTTTGGAAAGATAAGGTTTTAAAACCCAAACTCCTCACAACTATATAGTATGGTTAAAAGTTATATTTGATATGATTTAATGAGTAGTATTTAGAGTTTTAGGCATGGTAAAAAGGTGATGCCCCTCCCTTACCTGTTGCTGCAAACCAGTGTCTTACATTAAAGCTTTTTGCACTCCATTTTGAATATGCTTAATATGGTTTTATCAGTAGTAGAGAAAATTAGACGTTGCCATTTTGGGCAAAACCTAATAAGTGATGTTTTTTATGTTTTTGTGTAACTATATATCGTTTTTTTTAACATCAGGTTTGCCACATTGTGGAAATTGCATACCTACCTGTCTTCAGTTGAGAAGTCAAATGTTTTGCAGTGTTCACTGGCAGTAAGGACTTCAAAATCTGCAGGTTCTATTTAGCTGCAAACGATAATCTTGATATATAATTATTTTTCATGGATGAATGTAGCTTTTAACATCAGGCGTGACAGATCATTACATTTTATGTACAGCACGATATCTATGTAAATGTTTCTGTGATATTTGGTCTGTAGAAAGCTCATTTTTCCGACCGCACCTAAAGGCAGCAGCGTATGAGCTAATCGGTAGCGGAGGGAAGTGTGTGTAGCCGCAGCGTGGAGATGTCGGACCCGGCTACACAGGCCTTACAGCCCCGGCTACAAGCCCAGGCGAGTGGCTCGGCGGGGACCGGGGCTTCCACTGCAGGCCCCGGGACAACCAGCAGCGACCCGGTTAGACCCGGACTTAGCCAGCAGCAGCGCGCGAGCCAGAAGAAAGCCCAAGTCCGGGCTTTCCCACGAGCTAAAAAGCTGGAGAAACTTGGCGTATTCTCCGCGTGCAAGGTAGCTAACACGGCTAGCCCAACTTTGCAACAACAAAACAATGATATGAAATTAAAATATTTTATATACCTTAATAATAACACACTATTAAAACAGTTAATCAGCGTAGCTGTAAAACATCTTAGCTAGCTAACATAACGGTGAAATGGACGCTTATATTATAGCATTGATGGATATTTCCTAGCTAGCTTAATTGATGCCAGTGATTGACATGCTAAGCCATCATTTTAATTGTTCTTGCGGCTTATTTTGATCTTATTCTCAGGCCAGTGATACATGCAAGTGCAATGGATGGAAAAACCCGAATCCTCCCTCTGCTACACGGATGGACCTGCAGCAGCAAGCAGCCAGCCTGAGCGAGCCCTGCCGCAGCTGTGGACATGCACTGGGTACCAACTAAGCAGCCTCTTCACTCAATCACAGAACCATGCAGCACGATGAGCATCTTGACACAACATCTGTCTTAAAATGCATGTTAGATCCGGCGATATTTTCCAAACCACAATGAAAAATAATTTAAGTTATTGAGCTATCTTAGGTGGGGTCTCAAATTGCATCTGCATCTCAACGATTATTCCCTTTACATGGCTGTCAACTCTCACCCATTGGGAGTGGGACTCACCCATCACAGTGTCTTCACACACTGTCACTTCATATTTCCAATTTCTCACACTAAAAAATGACAGACATTCAAACTCAACTGCGTTCCTCTTATTTATGTGTATAAAATACCATGGTGATCATAATCCAGTCTGTGTTTTTAATTCAACCTTAGTGCTAACACAGGAGGATATGCCAGGTTTATTTTGGTCCATTTAATTTGTTTAAAAACTTAATTTCCATCACACCTTCCAAATTGAAACATCCAGAGAAGTGCTGTCTCCTGTCAGTTTGAGTTTTTATAAAATCTACAGCCTCCTAAAAGGTCTGAATTGTTTAGCTTTTTGTCAACTGTCAGAAAAACTAATAACATAATGAAGCTTTTTAATCCTTAGCCTATTACCAAATATTCCTACACAGTGTACTGTGCATATGTTTTGATTGCACTGGTTCCTGTATTAGTGCCAGTAACCGAGTAATAGCTTATTAGTTCCCCATTGTTTTGATTTACTTTAACTGCAGAGAATAATTAATAAACAACGTTGTGTAATTCTTAGTTCAAAGTATAAAGTAAATATTTAAGTTGCAAGTATTTTAGTGAGGCCCGTTCTGCTTTACTTGAATTCTCTAAAAATCACCAGAATGTAGAAAATAATGATTATTGTGAGAAAAATGTTCCACATAACTACAGACCACCTATTGTTACTCAGTAACATTTACTGTGTTATAAGAATTCCACATTTTGCCACTTCGTTTCAGTTAAATCCTCTGAAAACCTCCAACCTACAAGGTTTCCTGTCCAAACTATTTCAAAATCTCACCCCAAGGTCTGGTGAAAAGTTGGCAGCCCTGCCTTCAGTTTAATTTACCAACTTGTAATATTGGAATAAAAAACAAAATCATGTTCCCTCGGTAGCTTGCTTTCAACATGGTGTTTAGCAGTTTTAATGATGGTTTTTGTTTTCTTTTGAGGGGGACATTTCTTTGCTTTTATAGTCAGTAGCCAGCAATATCCAAAAAACTCATTCAAGAGAGGCGTTAATTATTATGGTATGTGAATAGAATGCGTTCTTGATTAATACACTCAAAACATTTTGAAAATGTATAATAAATCCCATGCAATGAAAAATAAAATAACTACCCACAAACCTTTTTATAGATTTCCATTTTAGAGCAGAAGTAATCTAAAACAAAATCTAGACAAGTCATTTTTTCTTAAAATATGTTCTTGGATTAAGGAGGTAATTTTACATTTTACAAGAAAATTTACATTTAAAATAAGAAAACAGAATTGGTTTGTATTATTTTAAGTGCATGTTATCTAATTATCTTGTTTTAAGTGTAAACATACTCATTCCATTGGCAAACTCTCATTTATCTACTCAAATTAAGGGTCAATACACTTAATTTAAGACATTTTTGCTTATTTCTAGATTGTTTTTCCAGTGTAGAAAATTGATTTTAGTTTAGTTGTGTCCACAGGAACTTAGACAACTTTATTGTCGTTTTGTATATACAGAGATAAATTTTCCGTATACAGCTGTTACACAGGCAATAAAATCATATTCTGGTTTATTGCAAAGCATGACATTTATCTCAAAAAGTCCACACTTAAAAATGTATTCTTAAATCATTATACTAAAACAAAACTTATAGATGTGAAACATAATGGAGAGAGTAACTTGGTTTGGTTAAGACTTAAATGTTTTGGATTTTACCCTGAGGACTTCAGCCTTAGAAAGAAAATGTTGGGTTTGATTCATTTACTTCTAATTTATTTGATAATTATGGTTAAATATTTCTACTCCTTATAGCTATAAATCATTTATAGCATGCAGTTCCCCATGCTTCTTCCCTTATCCTATTTTTAAAACTAGTTTTATATAGAAAGCTGATATATATTTTTGCAGATAAATTTGATATTTGTCTTTATCTTTAATTTGTTAAAGTGCTCTTACTTATCTTTTAATGATTTAGTAAAAGTTGGCTTTCCTAGTTGTCATATAAAAGATAAAAAAAACAGACCTTTGCTCACAACTTTGTCTTTTTTCACAGCTGATCACGTGTCCCATCTCGAGAACGTGTCTGAGGATGAGATCAACAGGCTGCTGGGAATGGTGGTTGACGTGGAGAATCTTTTCATGTCTGTACACAAAGAGGAGGACACTGATACCAAACAAGTGTACTTCTACCTTTTCAAAGTACGCCATAACTGCATTTCAGAATTGGATTCATTTGAAACGCCAAAGCAGACAGCCTGGTGCTCAATGTCTTTCATTGTGTCTTTAAGCTCCTGAGGAAATGCATCCTCCAGATGAGTCAGCCTGTAGTAGAGGGATCCCTCGGAAGCCCACCTTTTGAAAGGCCCAACATTGAGCAAGTAAGATAAAGCTTCTTAGAAAGTATCTACAGTTTAGGATTGTGTTTTTTTTTATTTTTATTAATTTTGTCTATCTTTCATTTTGGCAGGGCGTTTTGAATTTTGTACAGTATAAGTTCAGTCACCTTGCACCAAAGGAGAGACAGACTATGTTTGAACTGTCAAAGATGTTTCTTATATGTCTGAATTACTGGAAACTTGAGACACCAACACAGTATCGTCAGCGTACCCAGAAAGACGATGCAACGGCGTACAAGCTGGACTACACCAGGTGTGTGCATACGTTTTTTTCTATTTTGTTTGAATTTTTAAGTATCCAAATTAGTTCATTTTACAAATATATTATAAATCACATACATGACAGCAGTGTTTATCTCCATTGCTGCCAGGTGGTTGTGCTACTGCCACGTCCCACAAAGTAACGACAGCCTGCCGCGCTATGAGACGACGCAGGTGTTTGGCAGAAACCTCCTTAAGTCCATTTTCACCGTTACTCGCCGGCAACTCCTGGAGAAGTTCAGAGTGGAGAAGGACAAACTGCTGCCAGAGAAACGCACACTTATCCTCACGCACTTTCCTAAGTAAGAGCAGCTTCTCCAGTGCTTACATTTAATGGGAGTTTCTTTCATTATGATGAAAATAACAGAAGACATTTATAAAAGTAGATAACGGATTAAAAAAACAACCAATTAAAGGCATAATAATCTTGTGAAATAATCATTTTTTATTTCCACTGGACCTTTCTAAAGCTTTAAACTGGATAAAAACAAGCTATGAAACAAACGGGAGGAGATAGTTTAATAAGCTAAACAATCTTGTTTGTGCAAATAAACAAAATGTACAAAGATGTGCTTTAGTTGAGGCAGTGTTAGTTTAAATTTTAGAATAGAATATGTTTTATTTCAATGAAGGAAAAAAACAAAAGGCGTTGCAAACATTTGCATTTATCAATATCCTAACCTCAGTATCTAATAGCAGCATTAATAACAAGTTTTCTGCAAAATGCTCCCTCCTAGTTTTATTACTGATTGTTGAACATTCTAAGCATATCCTCCAAAGTACTGATGAGAGTCGAGATTAAAATTAAATACAGACAATAAGGTTAAACATTAATTAAAAAGTAAAAAATCTATATTTGATTCAAACAACTGTTGCAATAGAAAAAAAAAATCACAAATGTATTGTCATCATGTGTAACAGTATATAAAATAATTTGAAATGAATACAATGTTGAATGAAAAGTGAAATTAAACCTAAAGATTTTTAAAATATATGCTAACATGTCATTGGATTAGGAATAAACAATCCTATAACTAAACATCACTATAACATCTATGCTTAATCTTTAAAGAGTATAACATTTGTTTCTAAAATAAGCACTTGTCTTCATTAGCCAAAGTTTTGATTCATTGTGGGCTTTTTTCTTTCTTTTTTGACATCTCTTTTATATTTAAATCATTTTTTGTATATTATATATTTAAATTTTAAATCGAATAATGAATATTTTTGTTCCTACTTTTTGAATCACCCTTTATAGATCTGTTGTTTTATTCACGTGTGTTTCCAGGTTCCTGTCGATGCTGGAAGAAGAAATCTACGGTGAAAATTCCCCCATATGGGAGGCGGACTTCACCATGCCAGCCTCAGACAGCGCGCAGATCGGACATCAGACAGGTAAGGCCGGAAAAACCTGATTTAATCAGACTAAAGAATACAAGAATAAAGCACATATCTGTTTAATCGCTTATTAGTTCAAAGGAGGTGGCCTTAAGTTTAATTCCATCTGACCAGTAGATGGCATACTCGCCTGCTCTTGTTGCAACCTTGAACTGTACTCTCCTGCAAGTGGCGTGCACAGTCTTCAAATGCAAACCTTAACATTTGGTTGGCATTAGCGAACATTTACCTTTGCTGTCCAGAAAGCAAGGCGGCCTTCTGAAGGCGGCACCAACGCTCAGCCGATGTTTAGCCTTGTTTGTCATATCCAGCTCTCCATTCAGAATGTCTAGACTGGTGCAGAATAAAAGTATTAATTTAAATGAAAAATACAATATTACATGTATATAATTGTTTTATATATTATGAGGATTTCAGACTTAAAAATATATACTTCTGATGAAGATGCCAAGGTGGACATGAAAGACTCTGCAATAATTTTTCTAGATGTATTTCTCAGAAAAATAAAAAGCATAAATAGCAGTATTTATTTATATATTTCATTTTGAATGAAATATTGCCGTTTTTAAAAATTAAAATTTGGCATGAAGAAAATCGTAGCTATGACCTTTTAAGAAATAGAGCTTGTTTGAGTCGTCAGCTGGAAGTCTTCTTGGACTCCCTCTTATAGAGTATTTTCCATAAAGTATATTTGCTCAGTTAAAATTCCTTTCCAAACTCATAAGTTGCTAAATTTTTCTATTTGAATTTTTCAGACATCTGCATAGTATGGATTCACTCTGCAGTACAACCAGCTTAATGCTAGTGTGCAGTTTAGCCATTTGAAGTGGGTGAAATTCTGGGGGTGTTCATTTTTAACCCTCACCTGTTTTGGAAGATTTTCAGTAAAGTTTTGAAATGTGTTTTCTTAATTTGTATGACAGATTTATAACTGCGTATTTTTAATATATTTTTTTTTAGTTTATCTAAATTGAAGATAAAATATTTTAAGGCCCAAATATCTTTGAAAATACACACAGGCTGTTCCAGGAGCATCATGTCTATTTTTACCCAACTTTACACCTGCAGGAATTGTTTGCGATCAAACCGACTTTAAATAATCCCACAGCAGATGTAAAAAATAAATCTTAATACTGTTTTGTGCTGTTTGTACTAATAGATGTGTGGTCTGTTTGTTGGTGTGCCTTTTCCCCGCAGCGTCTCCTGCCTCTGGGTCTCCTGCACTGTCCAAATGTTTGAACAGCACCTCCTCTCTGGTCAGCTCTGACACGGGGGGCATAGAGCCCATCACAGGTCAGTGACTCATTGGTTTCTCTTCTTTCGCTTTTTTAATGGGAATTCAACTTTAAAAGATATGACTGAACAGCCTTTTTTGGGAGGTTTCATTACACAGTGGAAAAACGATCTAGACATAAGTAAAAATTTCTTAAATTAAGTGTATTTACCCTTAATTTGAGTAGGTAAATGAGAGTTTGCCAATGGAATGAGTATTTTTACTCTTAAAACAAGATAATTAGATAACATGCACTTCAAAAAAGAGAAACCAATCGTGTTTTCTTATTTTAAATGTAAATTGTCTTGTTCATTTTGTAAAATGTCTCTTTTACCTCCTCAATCCAAGAACAAATGCATTTATTTTGAGGAAAAAAGGATTTATCTAGATTTTGATTTTTTTCCAATGTATCTTTGGTTAATGGCAGATTCTACAGATAAATGCAGTAACAAATTTAGACATGGTTTCAAATTTGGATCAGTTATATTTTTGACACAACATTCACTAAATTATGTTGCATTTTTATTGTAAGCAAAATGCATTCGGTGCTGTTATTCTATCTGTTAAGGATTGGTATCTAGTGTTAAAATAATCTAAATTAGATTCAAGATGTCGGTTATATATTTCAAATTTGAAAGTTGAAAGTTAGAGGAATCAAAGTTAAAGGTATAGTGGAGGAAGCTCTTTTTCCGGGTGGATCATCACAATAAGTGGTCCTGCTCATTGTCAATTATTCTGGTGATATGTTTACGTAAGGCCATCCTACATGCTCTTCCCTATTTTCACTTAGCAGTCTGAGACAGTGGAAAAATTGTAAATCTCCTTTTTCAAAGTAAGCTTGTATGAGCGATGCAAACAGCAACTTTTAAACAGAGCGTGCAGGAGGGGAAATTGGCTCCTGCATGCTCCAACACGGATTAAATAGGTGTTCCCTTTCGGGAGCAGGTACAGGGTTGGGCATGTGCTTTTTTTTTAAGTGGGGAGGTTGGGTCTTTTCAAAAATGTGCGAAAATTCTCCACTATACCTTTAACTTACAATTTGCCAGACTTTTTCATAATTTATATAATAAGAATTTGGTTTAGCCTAAGCAGATAAATAAAAAAAAGTATTTAAATGTCCAGAATGTCATAAAGCTGACAATAAAAGCCAGAAATTTAAATCTAGAACAGTATGTAGGATTCAAGAATAAGGGCTCATTATGCTTGATGCACAGATGTATGAAAGCAAATCGTTACCATATTTAAAATGAAAAAGCATTTTCAGAAATGCTTTTTCATTTTAAGAATGTGGCTGCATTGTTTGGCTCATAAATGAAATTAGTAATCAATAATCCTGTTTGCATTTTCATTTTCTTCTTTAACACTGCTCATCCTTTTACTTAATTAAAATTTAAAAGATTTTTTTTTCAAAATGTACCCCAGCAAATACATACAAAAATTCATTTTGAAATGTAAAATTAAAAAAATTAAAAAGCATTTCTGAAAATGCTTTTTCATTTTAAATATGGTAATGATTTTCTTCCATGCAGCTATTCCACCCATCACAGCATCTGCAGAATTTATAATCTGTGCAGCTTTCCCCCATTCTGACTGGCACTGTGGGGGCTGACATCCCAGATCTACATACGGAAGTAGAACCGTAGAAACACGGCTGTGTGAAACTTTAGCCTCTTCATGCCATTCGAGAGCCACGGTCATTTCTTTCCTGGAATTTTACCACAGTCTATTGATAGTAGTGATTTTTATTAGCTAAATCGCCGTTTTGTAAACATTTGTAAACCCCGGCCATTGGCTGCTGCTGCTAACTTGGCCTGTTTTCGACATAGTTACACATTTTCCTAGGTGCTCCATGCGGAAATTCTGTTCATATGGAGTCCTCGCAGAAGGCTGTTGAAATCCAAAATCCCTTAATTGTGCTGCACAGACCTGGTGGATGCATCAAGCATAAACCAAGCTGCATGTAGCTCCAGCGTATACTTCTTGAAAATACGACTCTCTGGTCTGGAATGTGAAACTAGTTGTATCAACACTCCTGTTGGTTTGAGCTTCGCTAAGTTGAACACATAAAGAGGTCAGTTCATTGTTCTAAACTGAGAAAATTCATAACCTCTTTAGGAGACAAGCGCAAACTCCCAGAAGCGTTGACGCTGGAAGATGCCAAGAGGATCCGAGTGATGGGGGACATTCCTATGGAGCTGGTGAATGAAGTCATGATGACCATCACTGATCCTGCTGCTATGCTCGGACCAGAGGTCAGTTCCTCTAAACAACCAACAGACATTAGTTTGTTCTTGAATATTTTCTGAAACAGAAACGTCTTATGGGTTAGCAAGCAGCCCTGTCACTTTTGTGAAAAGTGACAGGGCTGATGCTGATTTAAGTTTAACTTAAACTTTATTTGAAAATGAAGGTCTTCAAAACAACAGGAGGGAACAGAGGATGAACTTATATTAAATGAAGATATATTAAATCTTTGGATGCAATGAATGAAATCATCAGATCAATCATTCCACAGATTTTATTTCAAACCTCCTACATTAATTGTAATTTATCTTGATGATTATTACTCCAGATTATTTTGAAAATCAGGATGAGTAGAGCATCATCTAAAGAATGAAAAACCCAAAAAGATATACCGATAAAAGAGAATAAGATTATATTAAAACCAAAAAAGTTTTTATTTTTTTTGTTATGCTATAACAAAGTTTGGATCTCTCTGCCACTCTACAGCCATTTTGATTTGGAATATTTTTTTTTTATGAACAAAAATCAGAATATTAAGATTTAAAAACTGAGTAAAAAGTAGCTTCAGAAAATTAGCAATAGGTGATTCAGTCTACAATAAACACCTAAATCTTTGAATGATACAAAAAAGTAATAAAGCCAGAAGTCTTCAAATTAAATGCAGTTCAGTTAAATTTGCTGAGTAAGACAGATGGATCGAATAACTTCTAACATATAGTTAAATGGTTCCAGACTAATTTGCTGACACCCAATGCTGCCCGTGACGAGACCGCCAGGCTGGAGGAGAGACGAGGCATCATAGAGTTCCACGTCATCGGAAACTCGCTTTCCCAAAAGTCCAACAAAAAGATCCTGATGTGGCTGGTTGGCCTGCAGAACGTATTTTCCCATCAGTTACCTCGCATGCCCAAAGAGTACATCACACGTCTTGTGTTTGACCCGTGAGTGACTGTTCTCCTTCTTCGCTTGACTTTCTGTATGTTTTGGAAATAATTTTCTGTGACATTTCCTGCTTTCACAGGAAGCACAAAACCTTAGCTCTCATTAAAGATGGCCGCGTCATTGGAGGCATCTGTTTTAGGATGTTTCCCACTCAGGGCTTCACAGAGATCGTCTTCTGTGCTGTCACATCCAACGAACAAGTCAAGGTAATTATGACCTACACTATACTTAATAGTGTTTTCTCTGTTCAAGACTTCTTTGTTTTTGTTTTTTTGTCTTTAAAAAAAATCATCCAGTGTGTTAGCTGCTTCTTCAGTCTCATTGGAGAGTTTTCAAGCTTAAAGAGCTTTTTTCCGGTTGTAACCTGATGAAGTCCAGACATTAATTTTTTTTATTTTTATTTAGAGCTATTTGGGGGTACACCTGCTGTTGTGTTTTTTTTATATACTTGGCCCAAGACATAAGTAAAGTATGATGTTTCTTAGGTCCCCAAACCACCAGGAGCTGCTCATAAATACTTGCATTTTATGCTTATTTGAGATTGAGATCAGTATTGATTTAGATTTGTATCATTCAAGATACATTAGGGGACTTGAACAGTATCAAACGTAATATTTAAATAAATAGGCAAGTTAACTTTAAAAATGTTCTAACAATAATCTTCATTTCTTAATTGTTGTTTACATATTTAGAATGTGATACGAGTTTAATCTGTTCTTTATTATGTCTTTGCTTTGGTTAAAGTTACATTTTAGACCTCCTAAAAAATATCTGAGAATGCTCAGCCAGTTGAGCTTTTCTTTTTCCTAAGACTCCAACTAATCTATATTGAAAAGCTGATACAGGAGCTTCCCAGCTGATAGTTGATAATTTGTCAATATATTCCATATAGAGCTGAATTCATATTGCCAAGGATTACAGCATTTCATAACTAACAAATCAGCCCCAGACCATCACTCTACCACCACCATGTCTCTCAGCATTATGCTCACACTCAACCCTGACGTTATTAATGGACGTTTAGGTTCCATCTAGATGAGTCCTTGATGTGCTCTTTGCTTTTTCAGAAGATTTAATATTGAATTTGTTTTGTTCTTGTTTTTTTAAGGGCTATGGCACCCACCTGATGAACCACCTGAAGGAGTACCACATTAAACACAACATCCTTTACTTCCTCACCTATGCTGATGAGTATGCCATTGGCTACTTCAAAAAGCAGGTACTGCTGGCTCAACTTGTTCATCTCTGCTTCTGTGGGTATTCGGGATGAAATGAAAACTGAAATATGACCAAAAAGTGCATTTTCGGCCGAAAGACATTTAACGCCGAAACAGCATGGCTGAAAATTGTGATGATGGGGGGAAAAGGATTTCAAGAATAATGCACAGCCAGCATGCAAGATTGTTGTAGAGTGCGTGAGGAAAAGGAAGCAAGAGGGCAGAGTTTGTGAGACTTGAGCACGTGGCAGAAAAGTTCTTAATGAGGGGGGGAGAGTTGTACATGGGTCTCACTGCACTCTCAGGTCAGTGCCACAAAAAGCCATAGAAATCTAAACTTCCCCAACACCATTATAAAAATTAGAAGAATGCGACACAGAAAAGGAAACTGACACCAAACATGCCCAAACGGTGTGGCATACGTGCCTAAAAACACAAGAAAATTTCCCATTGACTCTGCCAAGGTGAAGGGCTTAACAAAAAGATTTCAGTGGTAAACAAATATCTTTCTAATTGAGTTAATTAAATACCTTGAGTTTAAAGAGTATTCAGTGTGTTAATGGGGTTGTTGCACATTGTAGACACTGATGCTGTGGTTCTAAATGACGAAATCATTTCATTTGGTGTTCCGGTTTTGGTTTCCTAATTTTTCGGTTTTGTCCAAGAATCTTCATTTTGGTGCATCCCTAGTTGATACCTGTCTTCTAAGCCTTTAATTTTTTTCTTTTTTCACAAAGGGGTTTTCCAAAGACATCAAAGTGCCCAAAAGTCGATACCTGGGGTATATCAAAGACTACGAAGGAGCAACCCTGATGGAATGTGAGCTAAACCCCAGGATCCCTTACACAGAGCTGTCTCACATCATTAAAAGGCAGAAGGAGGTATGTAAGAATGATCAATGTTTTTCATTTAGAACAGACCTGCATTTAGTGCGGCTGTTTGATTTTGGCACAATCCTCGTAGATCATAAAGAAGCTGATTGAGAGAAAACAGAGTCAGATCAGAAAGGTTTACCCAGGCCTCACCTGCTTCAAAGAGGGCGTGCGACAGATTCCAGTGGAAAGCATCCCGGGGATAAGTAAGTCTAATAGAGCTGGAAATGATCTAGTGAAATTAAATTATTCATCTTTTGACCGAACATTCTTTATTTTGTTCTAGGAGAAACAGGATGGAAACCCACAAACAAAGACAAAGGGTAAAAACTATACAGAGGCTGCATTTATTTATGTCCCTCCATTAGTAAAACCTAGATGTTCATCTGCATCATTCTAAGTTTAACAGGTGATGTTTTTACAGGAAAGAGGTGAAGGACCCGGATGTGCTATACAATATGCTGAAGAACCTCCTGGCACAAATAAAGGTAAGTCACCGGACAACACAGATGAACAACATTGAGACTATTAACTAGGTTTCACGCTATAGCATATCTATGTGTCATTTTCTAGGTCTGGGTCAGTTGTTCTCGTGGGTTTTTGCTTTGGAAAAGGATTTCACTGATATATCAACACTAAGATTTAAACTGTAACCATATTTGGTGTTGCAATGTTAACACTGAGGGAAATTTCAGATTTCAAATTTCCAGTTCTAAATTAAAATTACTGAATTAAAGGCAGCAGGATTTTTTTCGATTGCATAGAAGCATCTAGTTTGTTTTATTTCTTTAAACTCAATGTTTTCACTATTGCTTGTTTGATCTGTGAAGGTTGATTGTCAATATTAGTGTTTTACAACAGATTTTAATCTACAATGATCTGAAAAGCTGCTATGATGGTTTCCCTTTTAGAATAAAATAAACAAGGTGACCTTTGGCCAATAAAAAACGAATAAAGCCACATGGTTCAGCAGTCTTGCTTTGTCAGAGTTTTCTTTTTTGGCTAGTTCGGAAAAGCCACCTAGTGGCAGCATTAGAACATTATGGAGAAAACCATCCATGCAGGACCCAAACATTTTTTAAATATCTAAAAAAGGAGGGAAATACAGCAACCTTTCTTATCCAGTTGCACTGTATAATAGCTCTAAGGATGCAGTTTGTTTTAATCTTACTCAGACATATTTTGCTCTGATTTAGTATTGTGGAAATAAGAGGTCTTTAAAAGACTAAAATGCAGGTGGAAAAGTCAATGGTTTTTTTTTTTAGTTTTATCCAAAATGTCCAAAATATATGGAGCTGGGCCGCAGAAAATACACTTTGTTTTGATGAATCTTTTACACCTTATATAACTCTGAACTAGAAAACGTCTCTGCTTTGAAATACTCAATGCCCTGTTTTTCTTCCCCAAGGATTGAAACCATTTAAGAACCTTTGCAACTGAAGGATTCTATTAGCTCCACCTTGTGGTAGCACAACATGTTGCAGTCAACTCAGAGAAAAATGCAGCATCTAACTTTTAAATGATCATCTTTACAATTGAGTCATGACTAGAATGCGAGCACTCTCTAAGTAAATGATACATGTTTAAATGTCTTAAAAGCTATCTACCTTTTTTCCTGGAGTTTATGATCAAGAAAATTGAGGACTTATGAAGCTAGAATAATTTCAAAACTCTTTAGTAAAGGACTCAATTCTCTCTCCTCCTCAGACTCATCCTGATGCTTGGCCCTTCATGGAACCAGTGAAGAAATCTGAAGCTCCTGATTACTACGAAGTCATCCGCTTTCCTATTGGTAAATTTATTTAGAAAAATAAANCTTGGCCCTTCATGGAACCAGTGAAGAAATCGGAAGCTCCTGATTACTACGAAGTCATCCGCTTTCCTATTGGTAAATTTATTTAGAAAAATAAAACAAAAAAATCCAGTTGATTGTAAATTATTTGAGATGATAGCTACACGTTAAACAACTCTCATCCAACCAATGTTCTGTACTGTTTGCAAACCTGTTGCGAGTTCCACCAATGCTAAGCAAACCAAACATTTAACTCACCCATTTAAAAGAAAAGTGGCAACCTCTCTGTGCCTTTTAAGTCCCTTAACCTCCATAAGTCAGCACCAACTCTCTAAAGTTTTTTTTTTACTTTTCTAAAGTTTTTTTTTTTTTTACTTTAGTCTTGGGTATTAAATGCCTAAAATAATCAATTTCTGGGGATCAGACATGTGATATTAAGTAGTAGAGCCCGACAGATATGAGATATCGATATTGGGGGCTTTAAAAACAATATCCGATATATTGGCTGATATGCGAGATATATCATTCAGAATATTTAAAAAATTTACATGGACATAGACAGGATATGCACTGTCCAGCTATAGTCCAACTCAAATTCTTAAAATAACTAAGACAAAGAAACAGGAAATATAGAATTAAAATAAACACCTTTAATTTGAGCAGTGTCAACATAAGACTATAAATATAATCCTTTTTTGAGTTGTTGATTTAGATATTGCCTCATATATATTATGTTTTTTGCATCACTGGTGCTAGAGCCCTGACTAACTTTTTAACACTGCAGATGCTGCATCCAACAGCTGTTACATCCTTCATGGTTCCACACCTGACTGTTCCTCACCGCCTGTGAAATTAATACATATCTTTAGTGTATTTTGCTGATTAGATTTTCTCTCTACAGATGAGATTTTAAAAATGAAAACCAGTGATTACATACAGCTTAAAGTGATAACGCACAGGCTGATGGGAGGCGTTTTGTATCTGATTAATTTTTATGAAAACACCTTAGAAATATAAGTTTTTCATATTTACAAGCAACTGAAAACTTCCCTCCTCCACTGAACACAGATTTAATAAGCAATACTGCAGCTTATGAAACATAGATATGATTACAACTAAATACAGTTTGACCCTATTAAAAATGAGTTTAATGAAAACATTAACTACGGAAATTATGAGCCCATTGCAGCCTGCATGTAAGTATGAAGTGTAGTAGGACTCAATATAATATGTTTATTTCAAAAAGACCTAAAAAAAAAAAAATGTACACAGAGCTAAAATGGTAACATGTTGGCCAAAATTAGCGCAAATAAAACTCGCAAACTCACAAATAAAACTTATCAAACATGTTTGATTTTCTACCGACTGTCATGGGCAAATCGCTGAGGGCACATGTGCAAACAAGGATTCTTCTTTTTATTCTTCCTCTCAGATGTAAACACAGCAGCATGGCAGGGACGCAATGAGGGAAATGCAGTTCTGTCTGTAAAATTGACAGACCGTAGTTGCTACGTTTGCTCAGCCATGTCTTTTTTCCAAATACGTCATCGCATTTTCTTTTTAGGACTTTCGGCACAAAATTGCGCAAATTGCCGAGGCAGCGAGTTTCACTCTACTGAGCTTAATATCCCCCTTCTATTTGTTTGGCTTCTGGATAGATGACTCAGAGCAGCTCGATGTCACTGCGGAGCTGAGTCCGACGTGGTTTTTAGTCGTACAGTGTGAGCAAGTAGATCGCATGAGAGCATCGGGCCGAACTGTGAATTCGCACTGTACGATTAAACCCTGCGATTAATCGTACAGTGTGAGCAGTAGCTGCGTGCATCGATTGAAAAAAAATCTCAGTGTATGCCCGGCTTAAGGGGTGGACCCGTTCTTTCAGTTCAATTTGGGAGCCATCACAAGACTTTAGTTTGTGCCACTCTATAAGCCTTGAAATCAAAAGCTATTCCAGACATTTTGAATTGAGAAAGCTTCCTGGATCTGAAACAAACCGTGTTCAAACTTAGAACACAAAGTCCAGCAGATTGTTTTTAACTTTTTTTGGAATGACTGACCTGGATGACTGAGAATCTTCACCGGCCCTAACGGCATGTTTCCATGAGGATGTTTGTTGCTCACTTTCTCCTCCATGTTTCTTTCTCCTCCAAGTAAAGGCTGATTTATACTTCGAAACTAGGTCGTCTGTGTAGGTGTCGAGGTGAACGCAGAGACGTCCCCACCCCCTCCGCAGACACTCTGCTGCACCTCTCCCAAATTGTAGGTGACCGCAGAAAGTGCAGCAGACACGAGGCCTCCGATTGGTCAAATCTACATCGCTCTACACGATGCGTATCTCCTGTTTGGTACCTTACCGGCTTGTTTTGTTTGTGTGACCACGATTGCAGAGACGACTGGTGAAGATGGACTAGCTGGAAGAGCGAGATGCGCAAGAACATTGGGACCCTTTTTCCATCTGGATCCCCGCTCTTTTTCGCCCTTATGTCCCTCCATTGTTGGACGCACTTGCGCCCATTTCCTCACCGCTTCGGCCGTATCTAGACCCACGGCTAATTCTTGATTTTCCCTTTTTGCATNCGTATCTCCTGTTTGGTACCTTACTGGCTTGCAGAGACAACTGGTGAAGATGGACTAGCTGGAAGAGCGAGATGCGCAAGAACATTGGGACCCTTTTTCCATCTGGATCCCCGCTCTTTTTCGCCCTTATGTCCCTCCATTGTTGGACGCACTTGCGCCCATTTCCTCACCGCTTCGGCCGTATCTAGACCCACGGCTAATTCTTGATTTTCCCTTTTTGCATTGTGGCACGGAATAAACATAGTGCAGAGCTTGCTTCAATATTGAGCCTAACTCAACCAGCCCTTAAGTGCGTGTGTTCGGGAGAGGAGGGGCAGCATATCAGGAAGGGAGGACCAGAGGTTTCTTCCAGTTGATGAAAAATATAATTTTTGCATCGGCCACATTTTAGCCGATGATGATTGAGTCAGATGCTAAAATCAGCCTGCTGATTGATTGGTTGGGTTTTGTTAAATACAGCTTTATGCTTAAAAAAAAACAGCATATCTTATTAATTACTTTGACCTGTTCTGTAATTTTGCTTTCACAGACCTGAAGACCATGACCGAGAAGCTCAAGAACAGATACTATGTAACTAAGAAACTCTTTATTGCGGACCTTCAGCGAATCATCAGCAACTGTCGCGAGTACAACCCCCCAGACAGCGAGTACTGCAAGTGTGCCAACACCCTGGAGAAGTTCTTTTACTTCAAATTAAAAGATGGAGGCCTGATAGAGAAATGAGCTACAGCACATGTGGAAAAATCTTAGCAGATATTGTCTAATCTGGGTTAAGGAAAATATGAATTCATTTTGCAGGGTAGCTGTGGGACTTGAGCTATGAAAGACATCAAAGTCATTAATGGTCTCCAAACAACTTTACGTCATTTTCTGACAAGTCACTGGGAGAAAAATCTTAATTAATTCATGCCTCACTGAGCGTACCAAAGGTTTACAGGTCCAAGATTTAAAATGGCTTCTGTTCTTGCTGTTATTTACTGGTTCATATTTATTGTCGTTGATGGTCTAACTGCATAAAACGAGTCGCAAGTGTTCATGTTAGAAAACTGGACTTGGGACCTAAAGCCATGTTGCCTTCTGTTACTGAAAGACACTTGAACATCCCAGCCACTTTCACGGGTGTGAAAATAGACTTTCTCAGAGGGTTTGTTAGCTCAAAATCCACTTAAATCGGTCATTATTAATGAAAAAAAATATATAATGTCAGTACTTGTTTATGAAGTAAAGTTTTTTTTTCTTTTTTTAATGATACTGGTGATCATTTTGCTTTTGATTAAAGAGGAGGCATTTTTAATGCATTGTTTACTTAAGACAAATGAATCATCTTATGAAGAGAAAGGACACATTTGGCCGCACTTCCAAACTGTGCTAAGCATTAGATCAATATTTCCTGTGCCAAACCAAGCAAATTTAAGTTTTATTGATCACATCACGCACTTTTATCAAATAAACTCTTTAAGTACTGATCCATTAGGAATGTTTATGTACCAGATATTTCACTACAAGGTCTAATTGGGCTTAGCTTTAAAAGTGCCTGTTCTGTTTAGCAGCAGGAGTTGGCACCTACTCAGTTTTTTTTTCCTGTCAGTTATCACAGACATGCTAAAAAAATGTCTTTGTTTGTTCCAAGTTTGTTGGATAATTGATATGAAGGCACAAACATAGCGAGGAAGAGCTTTCCAGTAAGACTAGTTGTCATTCAGGCTTCAGGAAAGGTGTTTATTTTTCAAATCCTAATGACTGCACCCAACTCAGAGTAGATGTTAGAGCATTACAGTTTACATAATTCCTTTGGAAACAAAAAACCCACATTGTTTTTGCTGTTTGTTTGCTTTTTACTCTGTATTGGTCTGTGTCAAGGTGCTTCCTGAGATGCTTCCAGTTTTTCAGGGGCCTAAATGTCAAATGCTGACTGATTAATCTTGTTGAATGTTTCATTGACACTGTATGTGGAAGCTTTTATTTTTTACTCAAATGAACTGAGAGCTTTGTTTAAGTGATGTCAGTACTGCATTCTTCAGGGTTTTCAATGACATGTTTCACCTTAGATCCACCAATGCTGCATTTCAATCTTTCAGAAAAAGCTTCGATGGGAGTGAAGCAGTCGGCTGTTGAGTTACCATTTACTGTAAAACTGTTCACAATAAATACCTTTTTTTATATAATATATATACATGGCTCAACAAATAAAGGGAACATGTAAAAAACAAACTGTGAAATCAAACTGTACTCTTAGGAAGCAACACTGATTGATATCAATTTCACATGCTGGTCAAATGGACTAGACGGGTTGAAATTATTGGCAATTAGTGTTGGAGGGTTCATGTGCGACACATTTGCAAACCAAATTGTGTGGATACTGTGTCACTGAATTGTGCCACCGGCTGGGCATTTAAAATCACTACATGCAGCCTCTAAGACAGACTAAACTGATGCTGATTTGATGACCTTTAATATGATTTAAGCCATTGTTTGCTTTAATGTGCTATTTCATATCTGTCATTTAAACTGAAAATACATCTTAGATGCAATCCAGAAATGTAAACATACAACATGAAAATGTAAGCGCACATGTGAATAAGGATGTTTGTGGATTAGGATTTAGGCCTATTTATTGATTTAAAATACTAACTAAAGTGATAACAGCAAATCAATAGTTTCAGATAAGTTGAGTGAGAACTGAGAGGAACAGGATGAGACAAAATAATTAAAACAAATATGAGATCTAAATGTTCCCACTTGGCTGAATCCTCTCGTTTGCCTTGAGGCTCCTCCATATTTCTTGATTAATTTCATAATAATCCACAAAAGATTAGAATTTTTTTTTTTTTTTTTTGGCAGATGCTCTTAAACGCAGTTTAGTACTTTGATTTAAAACAGCTTGTTTTGCTGTTAAAGGACATGTCATAGAATGATTCTATAGGGTATTTGGTGTTGTCCTTAAGCTCTCTGAATAGGCTGTGTAACATTGGTTGGGCTGAAAATGGCATATTTGCTGTTCTATGAGCCTGATGCAAGCCTGGTTAAAAGACCTAGAATGAAACAAGTTTTCTTTTTATGCTCAAGAATATTTAGATGAGCTGTGCCCTGATTGGTTGGTTTACAACGAGCGAAGCTGCTGAGCAAAGACGCATCATAGCAACAAGCACGCACTCACTGAAATATTAAAATTGTTGATATGGTGGGGGACCAGGCATCCTCCTTTTCCCGGACATGTCCTAGTTTTCATACCTAAAAAAATATATCCGGGGGGAATTTCAAAATTGTCTGGGATTTTGGTCTACTAAAGTGCGGCAGAACCAAGCCGTGGGCTCTTGGGCTGGTCTGGGGACTCCGGCGGAGGAGGGCAGGAGGGAGCCAGTGGGGGACGGAGCGTCTAAACCCTGTGCTTCCCCCCGCCTGCCTTACCGGCCCACAGCCCACCCTCCTCCGGCTGAGGACGGGCGGCTCATGGCCCTCTGCTGAAGTAACCTGTGGAAACAACACCTGAGGCCAACTTCAAGCAACTTGGAAAAATCTCCATTAAATGTGGTATATCCCAAAAGGACGCTCTGAACCCCCTCAGCCAAATAATTAACAAGACTGGCTATGGATACCTACTCAGAAATGGGGCCACTATTAACATACTCCTGTACATGGATGACATCAAGCTTTATTCTAAGATTGAATGACACATTGACTCTCTGATCCACACCACCAGCATCTACAGCAGGGACATTGGAGAGTCTTCAGGCTAGAGAAATGTGGTCGGATGGTGAGAAGGAGAAGGGAGGTAATCCACAATAAAGGGATCACACTCCCAGAAGGGAGAATAGCAGACGTAGAGGAGAGCTACAAGTACCTTGGAATACCACAGACAAATGGCAACCACAAAAAAGCTACAGAGAAAGCTACAACAGCCAAATGGCCAACCACCCAGACATTTTGCACACTGATAAGCAGCAGAGGACAGCTGTAGTGATTGATCTGGACATCCCAAATGATTGAAAAATCAAGAAATAATAACACGATGAACTGGAAAAATATCAAGGCCAGAGGGAAGAACTAGAGAGAACCTTAAGGTGAAGCCAATAGTTGTGCCTGTGGTCACAGGAACACTCAGGGAAGCAACCCCCAAACTGGAAAAGTGGCTTCCTTGAGGATACCTGGAGAAACATCTGAGATCTCAGTCTGGAAAAGTGCGGTTCTAGGGACAGCTAAGATACTGAGAAGTATCCTCAAACTCCCACGTCTCTGATGGAGGACCTGAGCTTGAGATGAAGCAGCCCCCCACCCCACCCAGGAGTACAAGGTGTGGGTTTTGTTGTGTTTAGCAAAGTCTTTTCAGGTTATTCCCTGACTCACTCAGTAGTTGATGTGGAAAGAACAATCAAAGTATCAACCAGTAATAATTAAAGTAATCAAATTATCTCCTAACCTGCAGTCATAATGAGGTATTTCATTTAGGGAAATTACAGTTTTAAAAGAATAAGTGAATCATTCAGTTTAGATTTAAACATAAAAAACTAGTACTTGTTAATAACTTTTGTTTAGAATCGAGGTTGGGGGAGTTGGAATATGAACATGATTGGGGCTTCATAGGATATTAAATTATCTTTATATGGGGAAGAAGGCAGGTCCAAAACCAAAGCTCTTGGTTTACCACTATGTCAATCCTACAGCTCTGAAGTAGGGTGGAGTCTCTGACAAGAAAATCAGCATTCCGGATAAAACAGCTGAAATGAGTCTCCCACTGTATGGAGAAGAAAATATGAAGACGAACATTTTTAAACTTAAAAATAAAAAAAATGCAATTAAGATACATCAGGTAAAAATCTGAAGTTTTTTAACTAAAAAAGAGCAACGGGCATACAAAAAAATGGAAGAATCGCTATGAGAAAAGAGACTTCCAGAGTAGGTAAAGTGCAAAAAGCTGGAAATCATTTCTAGTTACTGATTTGACTTCATATCTTTGATCAGTTCTTTGGACAAGAACAAAATAAGTTAAAATACTTTGCTGTAAATTCGGCTGGTGGTTGAAAGTCACCTGTTTTAAATGAAGTAGATTATAAATCACCATATAGAAAGGGCTCGAGACCAGTATGTATCCTTTACAAATTTGACTTTAAGAAAAATATGTCAGGGGATTCATGAAGAAAAACTTTCCAGCCTTTTGTTTGCACTCATGTTTAAGCATTAATGCAAGGCCTTAGGTTTCATTTCCCCAACCTCATTGATAAATAAGTAATGCTCTGCTGCATACCAACGCTTTCAGTTTGTTGTGGCCTTTTGGATATGCTCAGTTATGCACATTTCTTGCTCCCCATGTTGGATTATATAAAGTTTGTGGAAGAACTACAATATATGTGTGGCTTTCTGCCTCATTTAGCTCTTCAGAGCTTTTTTTTTTTTTGACATCTTGCTTATTACCATTTATTTATTCTCTATTAAACAGTAGTACTGAGCATGCAAAGTGTAGATTTTAATTTCCAAACCTTGTTCTTGTTTTAAGTAACAGGAAAATACACCAGCAATACCTTGCTATCATTCATTTTTATGTTTTGTAGCAAGTAATTGTATTTATTTTTTTGTGCGTTTCTGATTTATTATATCAATTGAGCGAATAGAGTTTAACTTTTCTCTTTTTTGCTCTAAGGGATTTGTTATAAACTTCTAAATAAAATGTTTTAATTCACTAGAATATTCATATTTTCTCATGGTTGTTAAAGCTTTCTTGAATTTTTTGGTACTGGTTGCTATGGAGTTGTTTTGTTATCCTTAGGTGGTATGTAATGTTTTGCATGTAATGTATTAAGGTCATAATGAAAATCAGTAACCAAATGAAAACAACTTACAGCAACTAAAAGATGAGTGTTATGTATGAGCAGAAATGCACTGTAAGTTTTGTTTTCCTGGTGTAAAAATAAGGTGGGGCCAAGTAAGGGTACAATGAACCACCCAGGAAGTAGAACATTCATGTGCTATCTGCTTTAAACAACATGTGAATAAGTATAAATAAAATGCAATTTATAAGTATGAGTGTGGATGGTATTTATTTTCCAACAGCGGTTGTAAAAGAAGTTTTCTTAGGTGAGCTAGGATCAGGTTTCCTGTGTCATTGCATAATAAACAAAGTGTTGTACTTCCAGAAACTCCCTCAGCAGGGCCACATTCATGAGATCAGATGGTTTTTGCTTTCGTTTTCCAGTTTAAACGTCACAAAGACTGATCTGCACAATTTAAATCCACACCACCTGCCTGGTGAAGTCTCAGTAGAGAAGGAGAAGCTGAAAACATCGAAGCGATCTCTGGTAAGTTTAAATTCCTCAGATGTTTTCCATCAGAAAGAGATTCATGACAATGAGTGATCACCCTATGCTTGGCTTTAAAGAATTCCCTTTGTGTTTTAGTGGATTCCCACGACTAAGGAAAGGATGGCAGATTTTCAACTACGTGACTACCAGAAGGAAGTGGTGGAAAAGGCACTGAGGGGAGAAAATGTCATAATTTGGCTCCCAACAGGAGGTGGGAAGACCCGAGCTGCTGTCTATGTGGCCAGAAGGCATCTGGATACCACACCAAATGGCAAAGTGATGGTGCTGGTGAACAAGGTACTCAACAATGAATTCAAGGATAAGAAAATTACAACTGTTACCGATTCTATCTAAGCACCAAATGTATTCGGGTTACTTTAGTACATCAACACTTTTATGATGACAGGTTCACCTTGTAGACCAACACTACACCAAAGAGTTTTGGCCTTTTCTGGGTGAAGATTTTAAACTGATGAAGGTCAGCGGTGAGAGTGACGAGAAGGATTTCTTCGGGATAGTGGTGCAGGCCAATGATGTGGTCATCTGCACAGCACAGATCCTGTATAACGCTCTGATCAACAAGGAGGAAGCAAAACACACAGAGCTCTCAGGTCTGTGAACCAACCTGATCAGGAATGTTGCTTATGATGGGTGAGGAACATTACTGTGCTTCAGCAAACTAACCACATCCTCCATTTCTCATTGCACTCAGATATCACTCTACTGATAATCGATGAGTGTCATCACACCCACAAGGAGTCAGTCTACAACAAAATAATGAGACTCTATGTGGAGAAAAAGCTGAAAGGACAGCGGCCATTACCACAGATCCTGGGTCTCACAGCATCACCTGGAACAGGAGGTGCAAAGGTGCTGGGGGATGCTGTAAAACATGTCCTGGAGGTTAGTTTAACCATGAGTTAAAGACTTGACATCACTTGTCATCAGCAACTGTTCTGAGAGCTACATGCTTGTTTTCCTCTCTGTGTTTTAGATCTGTGCTAACTTAGACTCAGTTATTGTCTCGACTAAAAACTATATCCCTGAGCTAAAGGAGAGGGTACCACGGCCAAAAAAGACCTTTGACATTGTGGAGAAAAGAGTGGCAGTAAGTAAATGTACACATTTTTAACACAATAAAAAGGGAATCTTTGCTGTTGCAAAAAGATATGCTGTAACTCCTACTGGTTATGGCACTTAACATGGGAAATGTGGCACACCAACCACCGTGGCATTTAACTGGGAGTGGGGAAAAAAATCTGCTTGCGACAGTGGAGAAGAATCTCATTTAACAGATTTCTTCCTGTTCAAAGTGAGTTTTCTTCTCCACTGTCACTACAGGCATGCTTTATGTGAGGGATTGCCTCAATGAGTCGATGCAATCAACTGGATTTCCTTAGATAGAAAACTTTGAATGTGTTTGACTGTATGATCTAGCTGAATTGTAAAGTGCCTTAAGATGACATGTGTTGTGAGTTGGCGCTATATAAATAAACAGAACTGAATTTAATTTAAATGAGCGCACACACAATCACTATTAGCTCATTAGTAGCCAGTTCTTATCCAGGACAAAAGTCATGTTTGTTGGCCTAAGCTCACCTCTTTTCTTTAAGGACCCACTTGGAGATCATATTAAGTGGATGATGCAGCTAATCCATGAATTCATGAATCTTCCCTCTGATGTGAGGCTCAGAGAATGCGGGACACAAGAATATGAGGCGGATGTGGTGGTTCTGGAGCAACGAGGTAAAACCATGGTTTGGGATTAAACTGTTTTATGAAAGAGGAGATCCGATCTTTGAAGAGTGCATCTATCTTCCTGATTCTCCTATTCAATCTGTGTAATTTGGATCAGGAGTCAGAGAGAACAACAGACTCTTGGCACAATGCGCACTCCATCTCAGGCAGTATAATGATGCCCTGCTCATCAATGATACTCTGAGAATGATGGATGCATATCGCTCTCTGGAGGATTTCTACAACACAAAGTACACCACGGCTATTGATGGAACCGACTTCTTCCTGGTGGGGCTTTTTCAAGGTAAAAAAAATACTGGAATTGATCTGTTTTGGTTTTCTGATCAACTTGAAGCTCTGTTTGTTATTCTATGTTCATCCCTGTGGGTTTGTTTTTTTTCACTACACAGAGAATCAGGTGGAGTTGAAAAAGTTTGCCACAGATCCTCACTTTGAGAACCCGAAAATGGCAAAACTTGAGAGCACTCTGGTAAGCCAGTTCGGCCCAGATGTCCAGTCTAGGGGAATTCTCTTTTCCAGAACTCGCAAGAGCACTCACTGCCTCCTTGACTGGGTCATTGAAAACAAAACCTTGCAGAGAGCTGGGATAAAGGCTGCCATCCTGACAGGGGCTGGTAATGGCATCACTTACATGACACAGGTGTGTCTCTGAAGGTTTAATCAAACAATGTAAAGCCTTTCCTTTTCTTTAACAACTCTCCAAAGAGTTTTCTTATTTACATATTCTATACTTTCTTGTAGAATGAGCAGGCAGACACAATACGGAAATTTCGAAATGGTACACTCAACCTCCTGATCTCCACCAGTGTGGCAGAGGAAGGCCTAGACATCCCTGAGTGCAATCTGGTGGTACGTTATGGACTTCTTACAAATGAGATAGCACAGCAGCAGGCAAGTGGTCGTGCCCGAGCAAGGGACAGCCAGTATTCAGTGGTTGCTGAAGCTGGAGGACGGGAGATTCGCCGAGAGCGCATCAATGAGTACCTGGAGGAGCTGACTGGAGAAGCCATTGCCAAGGTCCAAAGTATGAGTGAGCATGAGTTTCGTACCAAGGTCAGGATCTAAGAAAAACTCCTTTTTTGTTATGTTATTCTTTTCTGCTCCTCATTCCTGACGTGTTACTGCTCATTTATTTTTAGATAAACGAACTTCAAACAGAGGCCATCATTATGAGTAAAGTTTTAGAAGATCGTAAAACTGAGAAGAAAAACCGATATGCTGCCTCTAGAGTCAGGATTCTGTGCAGAAACTGTTTTGCTCAAGTTGCATCTGGGAATGACTTTAAACTTCTGGAAAATGCGCACTACGTTAACGTAAATAAAGATTTTAAGTGAGTAAATCTCTTCCTTACTTGTTTTGCAAAAGGGAACCCAATTAAAACACCATCCCCCTTTCTAACTGTTGCTTTTATGTTTGATCAGACAACATTACAAACTGGGTGGAAAGGTGCAGCTAGAGAGACGGTTTGAGGACTGGGAGCCTGGATGCACAGTCAGCTGTAATAATGGCAACTGTAATAAGGTACAGTTGACTCTCTGGTGAATTATTTAAAACCTGATCAGATTTGGTGTATATTTGCAGGTCTAACTCTTAATATTGTTTCTATTTACAGGATTGGGGATTTGAAATGAAATACAAAAAGGTGGCCCTACTTCCAAATCTAGCCATCAAGAACTTTGCTCTGGAGACGCCTGATGGAAGGATCACAGTTAAGAAGTGGAAAGATGTTCCCTTTGCGGTCGAGGAGTTTAGCTTTGAGCAGTACTATGAAGAGAACGTCGAGGGCTGGTTCGATTGAGACAAAGATAATCTCAGGGCTATATTTCATGCTCTACTTTCATTTGTTTCTACTGTATTTTCAGGTGGATAGTGTAAACATGAATTTTATTGTTGGATGTGCTTGAACATAAACAACACTCCACACATGCTAGGTTGTATTAGTGCTGCTGGGGCTGTTAGACATAAGCTTAAAACCCTATTACTCATCGATCATGCATGAAATTAGCGAGACGGCTTTGTTTATGCCCAAGGTCCTTAACCTGCTGCATGCTCTGTATGTGAGCGTCCTTGAAAGTCCTCCTTGAAACTTGGTTGCACATAAAGCTTTTACAAATGTATGTTATATAAAATATATTTTAATCTTG
The DNA here is from genome assembly GCF_000732505.1 of Cyprinodon variegatus. NCBI lineage: Eukaryota > Metazoa > Chordata > Actinopteri > Cyprinodontiformes > Cyprinodontidae > Cyprinodon > Cyprinodon variegatus. The sequence continues at coordinate 56,352 of NW_015151342.1, forward strand.
TTGTTGTTGAATGAAATCTGTTTTACTTTTTTATGTATGCATCTAAAGTAACTAAACCTGAAATAAACTGTTTTTAAGAATCATATCTAATGAAATAATACTTTGATTCTCCACTAGATGGCAGTGTTAGTCAATCAAAGTAAAATAGTTGGATTTCTATGGCTGTGAAGAGTGACAAAAGAACTTTTAAGCTCACTTTTTGTCAATGATCCACTAATAGCAGTGGTTCATTAACACTTAAAGAGACTCTGATAGCATAACTAAGTCTGAATCCAAATATGTACAAAACCAGAAAAGGTCAGAACCCATTGTTGCAGGTGTTTTCTTAAAATGCTATCTGTCCCTTTAGAGAGAAATGTCCTATGACACAACAGCAAAAGTATGTAGTCTACTTTAGACTGTATGAGTTAGTTTTATTCTTCTTGAAGATAAATAATTGGCATACCAGATTGAAAAAAAAAACTAAGCCTTGAAAGCATTAGAAAATATTTTAAAAAGGTTGATCTTGGTCAGCATTAAAAGTTAGAAATAAAAACCCTGTCTACTTACATGAATCACCTTTTATTAACAAACAGCAAAGAATCAACTATAAAAAGCTGCACCAAAGCAAACATGCAGCATGAAGTTAAAGCAACTAGAAAGATGGTCATTAAATTAAATCAAGAAGCCACGTTGGATAGATTCATCTTTGACCTATAAAATGTCTTTGAGCATGTCTTCAGGCAGGGACATGTATGGGTCAGCCCTGCAGTGTCACATGTGCCCTAATCCTTTCAAATCTGTCACAGTGCTGAAATCAGTGCTACTTTCATAGCTGTAATCACAATAAAAACAGACTCTGTTCCGCTTTTATTCCTGACTCAGATGTTGACGAGCAGGAGGAAGCCATGCAGGATGATCAGCTCTGATCAAGTTCAAGCTTATACAATCAGCACTGATTGCTTCCTTTTTCTTCCCAACGCAACACCCCATGCATCCTAATTGCAATTAGCTGTCTTGTGAAACTAAAGCAGCTTGGAGCACATGAACAACAGATGATATGCGAGTGCAGCTGACTGGGTTTGTGCTACAAACAAAATAGAGTCTGTTCATTGGAATTTGGGATGGACACATGTAGGCGCACCTGTATGTGCAAAAGCATGATAGAATATTTCTCCATTTCTTCACAGAAACCCTTAATTAAGTCAAAAGATTTACTGCTTCAAGCAGCTGATGGTTTGAAACAGAAAATAGCATGTTAGCCAGTTCTTTTCTTATTTACTTATTAGACTTAGGCTTTTTCTGAATTAGGAAAATTATAGCATCTGGATCCTTTTCCTTTACCTTTTGTGGGATCAATCATTAAAACAGCATCCTGAGTAGGAAAGAAGCTCTGGACTCCTGTGCTGAATCTAGACAGCCTTCCGGACGTCATTACAGGACCGAAAAGGACATGGAGGATTTTTGATAAATTGGAACTAAAGCTACTAGAAAAGTACCACAAAAAGCAAAATGTACACACGTGTTTTAAACATATGTTTATAAAATGTCTAAACATATGAAAGTATGAACATTTGCAGGTGTCACATAGACAGAAAATAAAAAAAAATATTTTTGTTAAACTCCTTGAAGTGGGCTGTGCATATGTTCTGTCACACAAAGGATAGTGAACGACCATATAGCCCCTAAGCAGCAGATAGGAACGTTGGGAGGTCCCTATGCCACAAGATAAGTTATGTTTTATTGATCTCACAAGGAGAAATTCACTGTCACAACAGGTCTCAGTGACACACAGACTGGGTGCAAATGTTGAGATCGGGGCAAGAAGAATTACATTAAAGGGACATTGTCTAAGAATTACTGCCATCTAGTGGTGAAATTGGGTTTATTACACTCAACCCTAATGCGTCACTGCCTCAAATTGTGGCAACGGTAGCCGCCGTGTGTCAAAAAGCCTGAACAATGCAGATGTAACAGAGGAATCTGATACTTCATCTAGTTTTAACTCAGGTAAAGAGGTTTGTGATTTCTTAAATATTGCAAACTGGCTAAATCTAAATAGACTGCATGTGGCAGAGATGTTCCTATAGTGATACCTAATCAATTTTCACAGGGTGGTATGTTTTGGAGCAAGATTTATAACTCTAAACTTGTGCAAAAGAAAACAGACAATAAACCCAAACCTTTTTTTTTCCTTTTTACCACATTTTTCTAGAGATGTGGAGTCAACAAGTCATCTCCATGTCATGTATTTAGGTCCCGTCCACACGAAGTCAACCCCTGGCCTAAAAGCACACATTTTCACCAAACCAGCCTCTTATCCATACGAAGCCGGCGTTTCGGGGTCTGTAAACGATCTTTTTTTTATTAAGCCTTCAGAGAGGGAAGATTTTAAAATGTTGTTTTCACGTTTCCATCTTTAAGGTCTAACCAAATTTTTTTTTTTTACACATGCGTCATAGCGTCCCCTCTAAACACGCATGCGCGACACAGTATCACAACAACAATGGCGCCGTACTGTGTTGAATGGTTGCTGCTCATGCTACTCACCCTGCTGTCGGGCTTACAACAGAATCTTCTTCTTCTGGAATATCTCCAGGAAGAACAGAGCAATATCGACGACATAGTTCAGCACCTGAATTTGACTGAACCACGAAAATGGACCCGCAGGGCCATTTTCCGGTTTTCCGGTTTGGTTGTTGTATAAATATTACTCTGTATGCCCAACATTTCGTTGCCTGTTTTCGCCTATTTTTGCTTTGGGACCACAGCGCCACTTACAGGCCTGGCATACATTTTGCAGCGTTTTCATGCATTCGTGTGGACGATCACATTTATTTTACGTCTCCGTCTTTACGACAAACGTTCTGGAAAATATTAGCGTTTCGTGTTCGTTTTGACTTCGTGTGGACAGGGCCTAAATCTAGCCAGCCAATTAACCAGGTGAGTCCAATCTGCACAGGTTGATTCATGGTGAAGATTGGACTCACCTGCTTCAGTGGGTGGGTAGATCAAATACATGACATGGAGATGACTTGTTGACTCCACATTTCCCATCTCTGCATTCTTGTTTTTTTTTTTTTTAAACATCTTAAGAGTGTTTGTTCTATATCACCTAAAGTCTCAAATGTGTATCTCTATTACTGGACTGTATATTGAAGAGATTTGTTTTCTAGCTTTGTTGTGGTCTAAAAGGGCTGTAACTGGCTAGGCTTCAAAGCACCTGCCCTGCTCTGTTTTGTGGCAACAGACAGATCTCTCACCTGCTGGGTCATGTGTCAAACTGGTCTCTGACAAAAGAAACACTCATGCTGTCTACAATTTAGAGCACATCCTTTTTTGTGCTTTGATAGTTGTCACACACTCCACAGTTCAGGACAGCGGTTCATCCAGAACATAGACAGTTACATTCACTGCCCAGTTGGCTTCTGTAAGGTAGTCCTCCTTTGTGTCAGCTTTCTTGTCTTTAGACAGCTGCAAATTTTGGTGAGTCATCTGCTCAGAATAATATACAGACTTAGATTAAAAACACTTATAGGTAAATGAAAAATAGAGAGTAAAGGCAAAAAAAAAACAAAGAGGAACAAAGCTTAGTCTGATTGTTTTGCTCTCTGGAATTAAAAGACTGTTTAAAAAGATGGAATGAATACTTTGAGGAACTCCTCAACCATCACTCCTTTCCTGGTGGAAGCAAAGAATTGGTGCTCAGACTTAAACATGTTCATCACCCAAGCTGAAGTCATTAAGGTGGTCAAAAAGCTTCACGTTTGCACAGCTCCAGGTTGTTTTAAAGAAATAAGCAACATTGAGAGACACTTTCCTATCATTTTGTACTCAAGGCTCATTGGTCAAAATTTTTTTTCTGCATCTACTGAGTCTGCCGTGTCATTTATGGATTAAGTGAAAATACGGGAAAGTATATTGTAACTTAACCTTTTCTAACATACTGTAACTGTTGATTTTGTAAGTTTTATAACAAAAAAAATGTCAAATCAACTGTTATGATCATGGGTAGTAAGTAGATCAGGTACTCAGTACTTGAGTAGGTACCTTTTTTGCCAAATTTTTACTTTTACTGAACAAAATATGATGAAGTAGTGCTGCTCTTACTTCAGCACAATTTCTGGGTACTCTAGCCACCTCTGCTATCAGGTTAACCCCTAGAACCCTACGGACCCACCGGTGGGTCCAGCTGCTACGTGACCTCGTAATTTTAACAAACCCCGAGTATTGATGCAAAAAACACATTTGGCACAGTTTGGTGACATTTATGGATAAATGTGCCAAAATGGCCCCTCCGCCTAAGAAATGTCTCACTAATACCATTCTAAAATAAATATGATTCATCTGATTGAGTCCAAATTTGGTATATTTTTACCAAACATTTAGATTTAAAAGTCTGTACTACTTTTTTGTGCTATAAATAATATTTTGGTAGTGTTTTGCAATGTTTATTTCAAAGAAAATGCAAATGCAAAAAATGCAAAATATTTTGTATTTTGTCCCTAATATTTCAGGCAGGGTCAAAGCTACAATGGTGCTGACACCAGAAAACCATTCTATGACATCTTACCTTTACAGACGTACCAAAAGTTTCTTCTTAAATCTAATAGCTGTGAGGCTATAAGTGATTTACTTTTGTGTGTTTTTGTCAGGCACAAATGTATTTATACCCCCTTAGGGTGTAAGAGGTTAAAATATAAGCCAGTCTTATCCTTTTTATCTTCTGTTAAACTTTTCATTATGGTTTTAAAACAAAGAAGTGAGCACCAATGGTGGTCTGGTGGGCTTGTGAGCGGATGTAGAGACAACAGACTGATCCTGAAGGTGGAGAAGACGAAGGAGATCATCGTCGACTTCAGGAAGCCTAACCACGCACCACAACTTCTACAGAAGCACCATAGAGAGCGTTCTGACCCGCTGTCTCATTGTGTGGTGTGGAGGCTGCAGCGCCTCAGACTGGAAAAAGGTAAGAAGAGTGGTAAGAACAGAGAAGATCATCGGGGCTGCTGTTCCCTCCATAAAAGACATTTCATTCCAGTGCTGCATGTCCAGAGCCCATAACATCACCAGTGACCCCTCACACCCCCACCATGGACTGTTCTCCCTGCTGCCCTCTGGGAAGAGACTTCACAGCATCCGCTGCAGGTCCAGCAGATTCTGGAACAGCTTCTTCCCCACTGCCATCATAATGTTGATATTATATTTGCACTACCAACGTGGCTGATTTTTTCATAATCATTTTAGATAGAACTCAATGTTCTACTACAATTTGCACCATATTTATTTAGTTTGCACTGCACTGAACCTTTCCATATCAATGCCTTTTGCACCATGATTTTAAACTGGTTTTCTTTTCTCCCACACTGTCTACATCACTGCTGCCCTTTATAAATGGCAATGTTCATTTCACTGTTATCTTCATCGAAATTTCGTTGATGACAATAAGAAATTACAATAATGTTTGTCAAAGTCTACCATTGCAGTGGTTCATGCTGAACTGAGAAGAGAGCACTGAATATTAATACTCAATGAAGTTCATTTAAATAACTACAAATTAAATAAGGGGAAACATTTTACTTTATATAATAAACACTGCTAAATGTGTTAATTCATTGGTGCTATGAATTACAAATAGGTGTAAGTGCTGATTTCTTGAAGCCTGGATATTTGAAGCAAATAAAATGGACACACAAAAGACAGACAAGCTGAAAAGTCTCCTTAGAGAAACAGCATCTGAGGTGACCTCTGAAGCTATCAATTATACCAACAAAAGCCATGTTGAAAAGGACACCTTTTGATAACACAGAGGACACTTTGCTGTTAAAAGGAAACTTAAAAGTACAGACTGAAATACAAATGTTTTGCCCTTTAAAGAAAAATAAATGATGTTTAATAATATATATATTTCAATCACATGAAAAAGGGAAATTAAAGAGACAATAATGAATGGAAAATAATGAAAGTAAATAGGCCACCTAGTAGTCTTAAAATGCAAAGCATCCTTGAGGAGAAAACCTGTCATATGAAAGTCAACTTCTGTCATCTGTAAACGTGTCAAGGCTCAGAGCCGAGCCTTACAAATCTGATGTAACCAGAAAAAACAAAACCAAAACTGTTCTGATCGAATATCCCAGTAGAACCCTTGTTTCTGAACAAACCTGTCAAGCCATGTGGTTTAAAACCATTTCAGTGGATCTGATCGAGCTAAGTATTGATCTACCCTTCTCATTTGAGGCATAACAGGGAGGAGATTCTACTAGAGAAGGGTTTACATACCTTTGATTTTCTTTTTCTCGTTTCTAGCAGGCTCGCTGCCATTGAAGAGTGTATTGACTCTTATAAAGAGGAGCACAAGATAGTTTAGTGTGTAAAAGTATCGTAAAATACAGTCTTGAAATCATGTTCTGTGAAAAATAATGTGTGATGTTGTATAGGTAACAGTGATGTGCTGGCTATTTGGATTTAAACATTTTTTTGGTGGATTTGGTGAAAAAGAACAAAGATGGGTTTTGTAGAAGGTGAGGTTGTTTCTTCCTTATCTCCATTCACTCTCCTAATTTTAATGAATGTCACAGAACATGTTTTCCCCATGTGATAGGTCCAGACTTTGATTATTTCTTTCTTTCTCAAGACAAGTTAAACATTTTTCTTCCTAGGCGATACAACAGACCTGCACCCTCTATGGTAAAATTGCACATGGTCATATTTTCTGTTTTCATGTTTTTAATCTAAATGAAATGCATTTTTTTCCTGATTCAAAGTAAATATGAAAAGAATATAATAATACTTATCACAAATCCTTTAATCATTTTAATAACGGGTAGGAACTACTATAGTGTAGTTACGGATAGTTCACAGGAAAGACCCGAGTTTTCAAGTTAACTGCTATAAAATACAGTAGAGGCCTGCACTATAGTTAATTTAATAGACTAAAAATGGCCTTTAAATCACATGAAAATTGTTTGAATTGGTTGTGTGAAGCCTGAGTTATATGAATGTAACTTCTTGAGTTGGCTTTTATTCTTTACATTGCCATGAAAGTTATACTCTTCCAATTTTCGCCCTTCTTAATAGGTATAGGCGTCATAAGATTCAGATGAAGATGTGAAATGAAAAACTGATGGTTGTATTTCCTCCTTATGGAATGATTTGTGCTGAATAAAAGCATTTCTAATTAGTCAAAAAATAATTGCATTTGTTTGATAATCAAACTAGAAAACTATTTAAGAATTTAGAAAGTACTCCCCACCGAGTCTATACTTTCTAGTTCCATAAGTGATAATGCTTTAAAAGGAACTGCCCTGTTTTGACCTGAAATACATCAACACTGTTCTTTACAGCTCATTTAGTTTTTTTTTTTTTTGTTAAAATAAGTCTTTTGAAGAATAAAAAGTGTATTTTGAACATTTCTTTGTTTCATTCTGATGATATATGCTCCTGCTATTCTTTTTCTATTTGATATAAGTTAACCAATAATGAACAGAATCTGTTTTTGATCACCAGAATATGTTAATTCATAACCAGCTAAGGGTGAGGCATAACAGAAACCACACGCTGATGTTCTGTCAGATGAGCATACCCCATCAGACCAGCATACCTATAGTCAATATGCATGTGCAAGACATCAAATGTATGTTTATTCCTTTAGTTTTTAGAAAAAAATAGACTTTAAACTACCTGAACGGGCATGTATCCCTTTAGTCATGTACAAAAAAAAAACTATCGCCATATGCTTCAAAAAACACCAAAAAGTAAGTAATTAAATTTTTTTTTTGTACATGTCTAAAGGGATACATGCCAGTTGAGGTAGTTTAAAATGTATTTTTTGTACAAAACTAAAGGGATAAACTAAAGGGATTAACGGGTACTCATCTGACAGAACTCCAAGCCATATGGAGATGGTGCTGGTCAGACTCGTCAATCTGGATGTAAAGTAAGAGAAGAAGAATTCCCTTTCACGTTCAGTAACCCTCTTTCAGCTATAGCCTCTTTAGCTTCAGGCTTTTTTCTTTTCCTTATAACCATATTTTGCATGTGGTGTCAACATATTTCAGCAAAAGCCCAGCATTTTATATTGTGTCTTCCTTTTCTTTTGACTTTAACTATTGCATTGGAAAGTATCTATATAATATTCATAAGCATTTTATTGGGGAAAAGGAGAGAAAGCATGCTTTTCATGCTGAAAACATTTAATGCTGCCACCACACCCCCTTCTTTTTCTGAGTCCCGCAGAATTTCTATTTGTGTCTTTGGTCTACCATCTATCCACAAATGTACAAATGATAGGTTTGGGGTCGCACGAGAAAAGGGTGCCTTACTTTACCAGATGGAGAACAGCAGAACATCCTGCTCGTGCCTAAGAGAGAGGGAACAAAGCAGGCTCATTTTTGCAAAGTGTCCTTTTTCTCCCTCATCTGTGGCCAGCTTTCTTTGTCTACCCTTCACTCTTCCTTCAACTATTGTAATTATTCTAAAGAAGCGAACCACTTGTCAATCTTTTCTTTCAACAGCTAATGGTCTATCCATCTGATCTGTCCAGCAGTAAAGCCAATTAATTTGATCAAGCTGTTTGAAAGTAATTTTTAGGCACAGTGGGAGAGGGAAGTTAGACAGACAGTGCTGACTCCATATATCCTTTGTTAGAGGAACAGCAGCACAAAGTAAAGTGAGCGAAATGAGTATGAATGGATCCAGCTCTAATTTTATATATGGATTAGTCTATTATGTTACTGTGTGCAACATTTCCAATTTTTTTAACTCTGAAAAAAATATATATGGGGTTTCTTTCCAGTCAGGTTCAGTACAGGCTGTCAACTATGTTGTTTTATGAATAAAGATCAGTGTTTCGCCCGCTCATGACAAAGAGTGGCTACAGATGCAGGGACTAGAATGAAGAGACAGTTGGTCGTCTTGCCTCCGCTGTTAGAAACCACCGTTTCTAAAGAGTCCACTTTGGTCTCACCATTATGAATTAGAGATGCAATGATCCGATACTTGGATTGGATATTGGGTCCAATATTAACTAAATTTGTCATGATCCTGGTGCTGGTGGCTGGCTTGATTGCTCATTCCATTCACCTGTTTAACTCTGCCATTTTTCTCATTACCACTTATCTTATCCACCTGTTTCCAGCTGCTATATATAGTGTTTGTATTCAGTCACCAGTGCCAGATTATTCAAGCTGCTGTGAGAGTAACTCTAGCCTTCAAGTAAGTCTGTTTGTTATCCTGATTCTGAGTTGTTTTCTGTTTTGGATTTTTGGAGGGTTTTTTGCCTTGCCCCTCTCTGTTCTGTTTGCTGTGTTTTTTGCACTGTTCTCCTGGATCCTGCTGGTTGCCGAACCTGGACTGTTTCTCTGACCTCGGCTTGGATTCTCCTTAAGGACACTGTTGCCCCCTCGGCGTCAGCTAACATCAGCTAATCATCTTTCGGTGCACAGGGAGCTGCTACGGCTGCGAACCATCTCCCTTTCGTCAGTACTCGGACTGGACTCTGAACCAGGTCAGTGACTTAGCTCCTTGTCATGTTTATTCCCATTTTTAGTCACTGACCTGTGTTTTCTACCTCTGCAGTTTATGCAGTTATCCACCTCGCTGATGATCAGCTGCTCGCCGAGTAATTGGTTCTAAATAAAGCTTGTTCTACACCGTCCTGAACTGTCTGTTTGATCATTGGGTCCAAGTTTCTGAGGTCATTACAAAATTAGCTGGATTGGATATCAGTCAGTTGATATCGGATACCCGATCCTGTGCACTTTACATGGACCTGTCATTTCTTTTTTTTTTTTTTATAAAACTATTTCTTTTTGTTCAAAAAACATTTTAAAAAAACACTGTTTCCAATTTTAAAGTTCTGGTTCTGTTATGTTTTTTCTTTTGGATGTTCAGTTTTGCTTTGCTCCTTGTTTTCTAGTTTTTTTATGGTTTAATTCTTATTTTATTGTGTCCTTTGTTTTTTTTCTCAGTTTCTGTCTTAGTCTTGGTTCTGTTATGTTTTCTTTTGAGTGTTCAGTTTTGCTTTACTCCATGTTTTACAGTCTTGGTGGTTTAATTCTTATTTTGTTGTGTTTTCTGGTTATTTTCAGTTATCAGGTTTTTATTTGTTGCCCTCTGCCGCCCTCCAGAGGTGGCAAAAGTACTCACTTTCCGTACTTGAGTAAAAGTACAGATACTTGTGTTAAAAAATACTCTGGTAAAAGTGGAAGTACTGATTAAACTTTTTTACTCAAGTAAAAGTAACAAAGTACAGGCTTGTAAATTTACTTAAAGTATAAAAGTAAAAGTAGAAACCACTTTTTTCATGCCGTTGCCTACATTTTAAATGGGTCTGCCAATAGGACTAGATCTCTGTGTTCATTTTCAATCATCTCGTCGTCCATACTACTATGCTAACGCCACCGCCACCAAGCTGCAATGATTTGCCGCGAATGAATACCGCCGAATCTGTCGATTCATCTTGTAGTGGTGCTTCAACTGCAACGTAGATTCCCATCCAATTAGATTGAATTTGGTATTGATGACGTGAAAAATAATAACGGTAACTCCATTGAAATGATTCAAAACTAAAGTAACGAGCCAATTTTTAAAAATGTAAGGAGTAGAAAGTACAGATATTTGTGTAAAAATGTAAGGAGTAGAAAGTACAGATATTTGTGTAAAAATATAAGGAGTAGAAGTAAAAAGTCGCCGTAAAAATATCAGAAAAATCTACTTGAGTACATCTCTCCCATCTCTGCCGCCCTCTTGAGTTCTCCATTTTCCCCTTGCCCCTTTCTTGTTTCTGCTCTATTCACACCTGCTCCCAATCTGCTCGTTAGCCCTCCCTTTGTTTCAGTCTCCCATAAATACTCTCTCTGTGCAGTTCTTCAGTGCTGATTCCATGTCATACTTCCAACTCCGTCTCTCTGAGCCTTCCTCCTTTTGATTGTTATCCCCCTGATGTCTCCATGGTTTCTGGTTCGTTTGACTTTTTTTCTTTTGATTTTTTGGATTTTTGGACTACTGTTTGTTTGGACTTTGTTTTTCATAATAGGATTTTGGATTTCCTGTCTCTGAATTCAGTTTACCGTTTCATTAAATCATCAAGAAATTCACCTCTGCCTCCCTGCCTCTGCTTTTGGGTCAACAAACCACATCCAAATCGTGACACCAAATTTATTTCCAAGTTTGAAGACGTTTCGCTTCCCATCCAGGAAGTTTTTTCAATTCAATGTTTTTGCTTCTTAATTGTTAAATATTATAAAGCCTGTCAAATATCTGTTAATTGTTACCTTTTATTTTACCAATGTTTCTATCAAGGCTGAAGCCTTCTATCACGTGGTAAGGTATATGCCCAAATATGAGTATTGGATTGGATCAGAAAAAAGATGGATTGGTGCATCTCTATTAGAAACCAACTCACAGAACAAGCTCACCATGATATATGTCCAAAATTGTTTGTCTGCTTTCTGATTTGGTGGACATGTATTTTTTTAAGCAGGGGAACGCGTGTGGCACTGCAGGATTTGAGTCTCTCTCAGCATAGTGTGTTATTGACCGTAGCTTTTGTTACTTTGGTTTCTGCTCTCCGCAGGCCATTCATCAGGTCCATCTGTGCAGTTGTGGAATTTTTGCTCTCCGTTATCATGATTAAGCTGACCTGGATTCATGGATGGTTGTTAATGATCTTGTATGTCTTCCATTTTCATCCAATTACTCAGTTTATTTATACCAACATGCTTGCCATTTGTAGTTTTACTCTTCCTAAACTATTATTGAACTTTATTGATCAAGTTGAGCAAATCCTAGTGCTGTATCTGATGTTTATCGCAACGCGCTATTATTCATGATGGCGACGACCATGGATAGAACACTATGCGAAGCAGAGAGTAACGGATTAATGACGTGTTTTTTCTCTGGTTAGAAGTTCGATGGCAAATCCTCCCTCTTCAAGTTGGCAATCCAACAACAAATCCGTCTGTGGTGGATCATGAATCGGAAAGGAGAAATAACATTTTTTTTTTCACTTTTACCTGATGTATTACAGCATCATTGTCAGTTTAACTATAGCTCTGGTGAATTTCAATGGTGAAGTCCTCCGGAAATCTTAAATAATTGTTGTTGATTTCAGGAGTGTCTATTAGTTCCCATTGATTTTGCTTGTAAAGCGGGGAGAATGGCGCTAGGCATATTGCACCGTGACATCAGGGGTTACTATATTTTGGCAAACATGGCCGTTCCAGGACTCAGTGATTGCGACAAAAGGTTTAATTTTTTATACTGATTAATGCTAAATCCATTAAATCACCGCAAACGTATTGGTTTTAGGAATAAATACTGACCCTTGGTTTTTCCTTGCTGACCGGACTTTTCCTTTAACACAGGTAACATGTAGAGGACAGAAAAGCTTCTGAAAAAAGAATTTCCAGGTCTCCGAGAAGAAGACATCTTGCTTGTTTGTGGGCGACTGGATGCTTATTTTCTATCATAATTTACAAAGAAATTCTAAAAAAATCGACAATGTAATTTCCTGGATGCTTTTTCTATTTGTGTCTCTCATAGTTGAAGTCTACACATGATGCAAATTACAGACCTCTCTCTTCTTTCTAAGCCAGAAAGCTTGCAAAATCAGTGGTTGACTAATTACTTCTTTCCTCCACTGTAATATAGAATGAAAATCTGTTAAAGATGAATTTTCTTCTACTTTTTGTAGAAGTGCCCTGTCACGTGGCCGATGCAGGCCATTGATGCAGCACTCCATTGTCTTGCAGAGCTGCAGGAAATTGAAAAGTGGAGATCTAGAGACTGTTAGTGAAGAGAGGAGAGGAGGTGGAGAACAAGGGTGATGTGAAGCCCATCAGGACTTTCTGGGACTTTGCACACGGAAATGAATAAACCTTGCTTGACCTGTGTGTGTGTGTATGTGAGGCAGGGGCTTGTTCTCCCAGTGTGAGGATGTTCAAAGCAGAGGGGCAGGTCTTTAAAAAAAGGTGACCACATTTGTTGATATGTCTTTGCAAAAATTCTGTTTTAGTATTTCTCCACTTGCTTTAGGTTGACACTTCCTATCGCTGATACATTCAAAGTTTTGTTGTAGTTCAGAGAAAAGAGCAAGCCTTAAGAGATTTACAAAGAACTCTTAGATTTGAAAGAGTTTTCATCTTGTTATAGAGAGGAGTTCAATTTTAATAGTAAAAAATTGATTTACCTTTGCTTTGTTCCTTGGGGAGCAAAAAAAATAGTTTCTACTTATCTAATAGGTGCAATTTCATAGTTTTCAATGATTGTACTTTTCCATATCAGTCTTCTCAGTGCTAATGAATTATAATGACAGCATAAACAGGCCTTTGTTGGTTAGGGAATACAGAGTGGTTTTAGGCAAGGTTAACAGCCCATTTCTGCTCCTTTGTGTGCCTTGGAAAACACAATTAACATATTTCAACATTGCTGTTGCATACTTTATGAATATATTTGAATATTCTAACACTACAAGATTGGCTGAAGTGCCCCTTTTTAAGGAGAAATTCTTCCACCTCTGTTGTTTAAAGTTTTTAAGTACCTTTTCCAGTGAGTGAAACAGATGAAATAACATGATGAAATTATATTTGAATCAGAAGAATTCAGCTGCTCCATTTTTATGTCTCCCTTTTAACTCTGCCAAACGTCTGTCCATGTTGAATTAAATGTAATTTGGATATGCAAAACCGCAACTATTTCTCTTGCAAAAAATAAAGCTGATTCAATGCAACAAGTTTTTAAGATTTTTTTTAATTTCTTTATAAGGATTCACAATTTTTTTTCTAGATAAAAGTAAGGATTCAAAATTAGCACAAAATAATAACTAAATAATAAAGTAATAACAACAAATAGATTTTTTTGTATAATGATGGCAAATTTAATCACATCCTGATATTATTGCAAAATGTAAAGCAAAGTCCAACACTCCAGGACAAAGAAGTGTGTCCAAGGAAGAAAGGTCGAAAAGATACTGAAGACTGGATCTGTTTTTGAAACTATGTTATGTTATTTTTCATGGTGATACTATTGTAATTTTTTGAAAAAAAAAAAAAAAAGGGAAAAAAAGCTTTAGAAATGACAATAATCTGTCACAGTTTTGCACTGTTTTGGTTGTGTTTAAGTTTTCTTTTCCATTTTGTGTTTTCTGGTTGGATTTTAGTTCTTATGTTTTTATTGTTTACTCTCTGTTGCCCTCTTGTGTCAGTCTCCTCCCCCTAACTCCCTTTTAGATTCCTCTGTCCACACCTGCTCCCAAACCACTTCATTACTCCAGTCAGTGTCCTTTTTAATATATATACTTCTCCTCTTTAGATACTGTTTGCTGGTTCCTCGTTGTTCCTTACTCCTCGTGTTTTTTCCCGAATTTCTCCTTTTTTCTGGTTTGCTGTATATTGATACATTTTGGCAAAGTAAAAAAA